>NW_013666416.1:220242-266099 GCF_000517525.1 Limulus polyphemus
TTTTAAAAAAGAAACCAAAATGGCCATTAGTAATTCATTCACCATGTAGAAAATGTCCAGATGATCTTTAAAAAATTTGTGCCAAAACGTTTTTTACCAGAAAAAATTTTCTTTTTCACAAAACGTGCTAATGGCAACCTCAAGAGTATGTCTATCATATGAAATGAAGGGTAATTCAAAAATTACTTTAAGAAACCAAGACTATGTGAAAATAGGAAGGTTAATATTGTGTTAGATGTTATAATAATACAGTGGTTCAGAAACTAAAGAAGCTAGCGAATACCCATTCTTTTTTGTTTTGTTTTTTTGTGCATGGTAGGTTGTGGTAATTATCAACTTATGAGTCCACAAATTAATCAGACAGGAAAGACCACTAATCACCCAACTCTATTTTCTGACTTAACTGTGTTAGAAATATATAAATACACATCCTTGGATCTACATTGCTAGTGTATTACTCATATACTAGCTGCAACCCCAAAAACATTTGTGGTAGTTTTTATGTCTTTCACTTGAATGTTGTTTATTCTACCATTTTCATGGATGCCATTTAATCTGTGCTTTCTTACAGGCATTATGTGTTACATTGATAAATTCTGGTCTATACACAGTCAGACAAACAAACTCGTGTACACGTAATTTTATATAATAAAACTACACGTATGTAACTTTGTTTAATAAAACTAAACATAATGTAAACAATAAAATGAAGTAATTGTATTTATAATAGTGTACAGAGTATGAAACAGTTATGAGCATTCAGTGTATGGCATGGTTTTTATGAGTTGAAACAAAGAAACCCACAAAAATAAAAAATAAAACCTGTAGTAAAGAAAAAAGTAGCTAAAAGATGTTTATAGTAGTCTGTGAAATGAACCGAAACTAAACTATTGCAAAGTAAAGTAAATATAAAGTTGCAATGAAGGAAAGCTTTGCTGAATATGCAGAGACAAAGGTGTTCACAAAGTGATAAGCATATGATTTTGAATGAACTGAACATGTATATTTTAGACCTAAGTAAGTGGAGAAAACACTTGAAATTGTATTTAGTGTAATGTTAATTTTTTTAGGAAATTACATGTGGGTTAAGTATTGTTTAGGTGAAATACTTTGCAAATAAAAATGTGATGACAATGATATTGTACCATTGTGTACCATACTTATTGCATTGAAAAGTTTGGCTAAGCAAAAAAGGTATGGTGATTCTGAATTGAAAAGCCAACATGCAACCTGGACTCCTCAGACAAAGGGCTTTCTAACAATATGAGATTTGTAGCATTTGAACAAGAAATTTGTGAAGAAATGGATAGACAAACACAAACGTATTTTTTATATGTGTATACACACACACAATTTATCAAGATTGTTAATGGAAGTTAATGCAGTACTTTTAATACTATCCAATATAGGCTCTGATCCTGAACTGCTGATGAACTTTACTGAGAAATATCTAATGATACGACTATATAAGAACTTGTTTGGCCTGTTTTCATCAGAATACGAGGAAAATGATCTAGCCATTCAGAAGAGGATTCGCAGTCTCAATTGGGTAACAGCAGCACACCTGGATTCTGACATTGATGACAAACATCCAGAAGTCAGAGATCTCATCGACAAAGCTATCACAGGTTTCTAGACTTGTGTTTTTTTTGCTCTCTAAATTCAGTAGTAATTATATTGTTCAAAACTTTTGATGTTGTTGTTGACTTTGCGAACTGAACTATATCTAAACACATTTATATTCTTTCTTAATGTTAATAAAATTCATATGCTACTAGTACTATCAGCTTAAATATTGCTAGTAAATGTTCTCTGAAAAAAGATCAAATACATAAAGTACTAATATTACTTTATTTGTAGATCTGTGTCAAATACTTATAACTAGATCTATATGAATGAGTGTACTCACTCAAGGATAGACTTTCCTATGAAGTAATGAAATAAATTTCAGGAAAAATATTAGTGTTTTGATATGAAATAAAAAATAATTATCATTAACCTACATGTTTACAGATTGTAAATCACCATTAGATTTACCTTGAGTGTTTTTTAAAGAATTTTAATGGTTTCTTGTCAAGTTCACGACACATATTTTGTCACCTCAGATATCATAGAGATGGACTCTAAAAGGTCACCTCAAGACAAATTAGACTGCATTGTTCACTGTAGCCAGAACATCTTCAACATTCTTCAGGTCTGTCGAGGGGGACCAGCTAGTGCTGATGAGTTTCTGCCAGCCTTAGTATTTATTGTTCTGAGGGCAAATCCTCCATTGTTAAAGTCTAATATAGAATATATTACACAGCTCAGTATCCCCAAAAGACTAATGAGTGGTGAAGGAGGCTATTATTTTACAAATTTGGTAGGTAATTAACATTGTTTATTTGTAACTTCACATAGTTTCTTGTAATTTTAACTTTATTATAAACAAAATGCTACAGTGTAAATGTTGAATTAACCAAATATGCACAGGCTTGGTCCATTGGACCAAACCCGTATTGGAGAAGGAATGTTGATCTTATAATTCTGAATTACTAGATGTATCTACTTGGAATATGAAAACTTTTAGTAAAATATACAAGTCTGTTGTACATAGTAAGTCAGATGTGTTACAAAAGCATTTGTACTGAAGATATTATCAGACTTCATGTAAATAATAAAAATATTTTTGCCCATTATACAGTTTGCGTTTACATAACTTCTAGAACTTCCAAAATGCATATCTACAGTTTTTTATTGGTATCCCTATATATTATATCTGGTATTTACTCTCCTCTAAGCTAAACTGGAACTAAATTAGCATTGTAGGATAAAATGAATAGTATAAGGATGCACACTTTGAACCCCACCCGTGTGCTTAAGGTTAAACAAAGTGTTGGAACAATAAACTTACTGATACTTCTTGAAAGATTTGTTAGTTCATTATTTATACTATTGATGAGTCAATTTTCCAAAGAAGTATTGACTTAGAATTGATAATTTGGTATATTTTTATGAAGGTTAGTGCACTGAAACATTAATCAAGGCAAATTCTTCATTTAAAGTAAGCAATGAATAAGTTGCTGTATTGATTGCTGATATTTTCCTTCATAAGTTTTCTTAGCAACTGTATATTTTCTCTATTTGAATAGGAAAGACTTTTTCACTGATATTTGTATACTCCAAAATTAGATTTGCAAACACAATTAAATTTGACTGTTTAATTGCAGATAAAACAAAATCATTTTTGTTGGATATATAAAACTGTTTGGTGTAAAATATATTATTTAGTTTATTTAGTGATTTAATATTTACTAAATATTTAGTTCTCTTAACAAGAGTGTTAAAAAGTAATAGTTATGAAAAATTTTGTTATGTAACTCGATAAGAGTTTGTCTGTGTAGTTCAATTGTTGTAGTATTGTTGATGACATCCTTGTGGCATCATAGCATCTCCTAGTTTGTAGAAAATTCCAGGCCACATTTGGGCAAGGTATGTATATAGGTGACTGAGTGAGTGAAGTTAAGTGAAGTAAGAGAAAAGATCAGTCAGAAAAAAGTTAGAAAATGTGAAGTTAGCCACCATTTGAGTGATTAGCCTTAATGGGTGATTTCTATAGTCTGTTTCACAGCTGTATTGTGACAACAGAGATAGGAAAAATAATTTTTTTGTCAATTTGGTTCTAAAGCTACTGACAAACCTGTGTGAACTTTTGATGAAAAAAAAAAAGAGACAATTATTTAAAGCTCTGGATACAACTGTGGTAACTAAAAAAGAAAGTCAGAAAAAGTGAAGTTAGACTGCATTATTGTTAGTTTAGCTGTAAGGGGCAATACTTTAAAGTAAGTTTTATAGTTTAACAGAGATAAGGAGAATAATTTGTCTTGTCAAAGGGTGTTCTAAAGTAATTGAACTTGTCTGTGTGGACTTTGATGAAAGGATACAATTATTTGAAGTTCGAAATACAACTGTGGTAACCCATGGATTAACATAAGCGAATTTATCACAAATTGTATAGTAAGAAACAGATTAGAGAAAAAATAATTCATCTTCTCAATTGGATTCTAAAGTAAATGAATCAGCCTGTGTGGACTTTTGACAAGAAAAGAGAATTATTTAGAGTTTTAGATACAACTATGATATCTTATAGTGTAAAAAATTTGTGTACATACATTTGATTTGTTTTGAATACATTATTTTAAAACAAAGAGATTGCCATTTATTGTTTGAATTTATCGTCAATAAGTCACAAACACCTACTGTAGAAGAATCCCAGCCCACTCATATACAAAACCCTGACAATTTTAAAGAAGTTGGAGTAATATAAAACATAACATGTTGATAAAATGTTGTAGTATTGAATTTAAAGCCTGAAAAAGTTCACCCCTAAAAATCAACCAACTTTGTATACAGATTGGTTAATTTAACCAAGACTGCATGCAATATCTCCCATGAAGCCTGATTATATCCATCCATGTGTGTATAGCCTTGTGAAGGTTTTTGGACATCTAGAATTTAGTATTTATTAATTTTCAAGATATTAATTATATTGAACACCAACAATTTAGGTGTTTTATTTTTTTATATTTTACAGAATATTTTTGTCAGTTGTATTATTTACTGTGATCAAGATAAAATGAGTTTTTGTGTATTCAAATATCATCTGTAAGCAACTGGTAAGCAAAAAGGAATGGTTTCATCTCTTGGTTGTGTTTAAAAAAAGTGTACACAGAGGACTGTATTTCACGTGAAAAATGTAAATGAAGTTTTCATCAACCCCTTTGCTACAGCAACCATAAATCAGTTCAGGTGTAAAAGATTATTTTCAAAGGTCACAAAATTAGTGTAATGGTCTCTGTCTGTGTGTAATAAAAGTAATTTAACTTGACTTCAGAGTAAATGCATCTGTTCAAGAAAGAAGCCATTACTGAAAAATAATCATCTTAAATTTCATATGGAGTTTGCAACAAAGCCTGTAAATGATACTGCAGACATGTGGCAGAAGATTTTGTGGTCAGACAAGACAAAAATTAAGCTTTGAGTTTTAGGTATAAATTCAAAGCATTACGTCTGGTGCAATCCCAACACAGAACCTCATCCAATCAACACCATCCCAACTGTCAAGCATTGTGGAAGCAGCATCATGTTATGGGGATGCTTCTCATCAGCAGAGACTGGGAAGTTTGTTAGGATTGAGGAGAAGATGGATGGTGCAAAGTGCAGGTGAATCCTAGAGGAAAGCTTGCTTGAGTCAGCCAAGAATCTAAAACTTGGTCAACAATTCACATTTTAGCAGAATAATCACCTGAAGTACAAGGCCAAAGCTACACTGGAGTGGTTTCGAAAGAAGAAAATAAATGTCCTCTAGTGGCCCAGTCAAAGTCCTGACTTGAATCCAATGGAAAATTTATAGCGAGACTTGAAGATTGCAGTCCATCAACAATCTCCAATGAACTTGTCAGAATTGGAACACTTTTTCAGGAAGAATGGGCAAAAATTACATCATCCAATTGTGCAAAGCTATTAGAGACCTATCCAAAAAGACTCACAGCAGTAATTGATGGCAAAGGTGCTTCCACAAAGTACTGACTTAGGGGGCTGAATACTTATGCAATCAGCAAATTTCAATTTGTATATTTTCTTTGCAAGTTTTCTGGCATTTAACATCTTTCACACATAACAGTGTTAAGTTTGATCATTAGTGTTTTAAATTGTTTTTATGACATTATTGGTAGGAGGTGAATACTTTTGCAAGGTACTGTATTTCTCACATGTGAGCCTTTGAAATTTTGTGCATGCCATTAGCTTTGAACTATCTCTCACCTAAAACACATTTTAATGTGAACTGCAACAATAGCCCTTCACCAATAAGAGGGCAAAACAACCTCCATGCTCAGTAGATCCCTATAAGCACTTGCAGTCAGATTAACTTCATTCTTTTTCTCTGCATTGTTGTGAACACAGGTGTTTTTAAAAGTTTTAAATTGTTCAATGTAGTAAGATTGGTGCTGCCTGTATTCCATTGTTAACATTTATTTGTTCATTCTATTTCAACATACATTGCTTTTCTGTTATTGTATACATAAAAATAAATCTGAAGAATTCCTTTAATCCCAATGAATTTTCAAGTGACAGTGATTATTACCTCCTCTTGAGGTTCTGGTAATGTAACTAACACTGACCCTACTTTATCTGTGACCACTGGAGGTTCATTGACTGTGGAGAACATTACTACCATTGTTCAATGTATCATGTGTTTGTGATTGTCTGATTGCTTTCATTGCCTCATCTCTGGTAATGTAACTAACACTGACCCTACTTTATCTGTGACCACTGGAGGTTCATTGACTGTGGAGAACATTACTACCATTGTTCAATGTATCATGTGTTTGTGATTGTGTGATTGCCTTCATTGCCTCATCTCCCCGTTCATACACCAGGAGAGAATTCCACTTTTTCGGAACTTGACCACAAGAATGATGATTTTGATTGGCTCTTTCCACCTCATAGGTTTGCACTAGGCTTCTCTTTACTGGTAGAGGCCAATATTCCTCCTCCAAATCTCTCTGTGGATTTGGTTTCTCAGGTTTGTTCTTTACTTTCTCTTTCACCTGTGTCTTTTGATTCTTCCCATTCCTTACAAAATGCCTCTCATGCTGAGGATTATTTGGTTTTTCCTCTTTAACTAGACATATGTAGATGCTGACTCATTTCTGGATCAGCTCCATTAAAACTCAAATGCCTCTCATCATTCAAGATTCCCTTGTTATGGATAAGGTCATTCTCCTTTTCCATTCTTGGATTCTCAATTCATGGAGTTCCATTTACCCCTGTCTCCTATAACTATAGTGCTCAATTTTCTTGTCTTCACCTTTTTCTCACCCATCTTCTTTGCTACCTATACTCCCTTTCATCTCCTCTCTGAAGCTCTACACTGTGATCCTAATAGTTTTTCTGGAGATCTACAGTTGATACTTTTCAATATTTTGGTCATGGTTTCATCTTATGCTTTGTCCCTGTTTACTTGGATCCTCTGTGGTTGGAACCTTCTGGGATGTGATGCTCCTCTCTTTGCTGTTTGTTTTCCACATTCTTACCTCACTGACCTCTGTCTGGCTCCTTTTCTTCACCCCAAAATCTTTGGGGGTGTTCCTAACATCTTTTGAGATTTTACCAATGCACAAAACCTCCCTTCCCCCTTGGTTTCTTGTCTCTTCCAACCTCCTGAATCCATGTCTGTTTCTTGACTCTGTAAACCTTCCATCTCTCTCTCTTTTTCCCATCACTTATCCCTCTATTTCTTCTTGCCATCCCCCTCCTGTTGAGTTGCCATCACACATCATATCAGTGTCTACCTCTCTTTGTACCCAATCAGCTCAGGCACCATGAGGGCACATCTCTTTCTGTTTGCAAACTTCTGGACCCCATTTATATGACCAGGAGGTCATTCAAGTTCTTGCCCACAGTTTTTTACTTCTCATCTATCTTCTTTTCTCATTCTTCACCTTCACCTTTTGATCCTCTGTGTTTACTGCATCTTGAGGCTGTGGTATCAGATCTTTTGGTAAAGAGAGTCATCAAGAGGTTCCTTTTCCCCTCTCCAGGGTTTTATTCTTATATTTTTATTGTCTCCCTAAAGACCAGAGACTAACATCCCATCATCGACCTTTCTTCTCTCAACCACTATCTAATGGTTCCTCAGTTCAAGATGGAGGGGTTTCTTCTCCATTGATCCTTTTCCTCCAGAACTATGAATGACCTAGGGTGACATCTTGGACACCTTTTTACATATTCCAATTGCCCTATCATTGTGATGTTTTTCTTCGATCATTCACCAGGATCAGGTTTATCAGTTTCAGCTCTCCCCCTCTGTTCCTAATGTCTTCTACAGAGTCATTATTACATGGAAGACTGGCTCCTCCTTGTCTCTTTCCTGACCATGTCATTTCTACTCCATCTGGGTTGGCTGGGCAAATCTTCCAAGTTGTTCCTCACTCCAATCCGATAATTGTTCCATTTTGGTGTGTTTTCAATCCATGACTCAGTCGGGCTCAGCCTTCCCCAATTTGTCTACAAGACATGGAGCATCTAGTTACCTCAAATTTTGCTTCTTTTATACTCCCTGCATGAGGGCTTTTGTGGGCTCTTGCATTTCCCAAACATCCTGTCTCTTTCAGCCTAGTTCACATTGAAACTTCTTCCATGGTCTTTGAGCATTTATTGTAGTATCTTTGTATCCTCTGTCCTCTCTTGTAATGCTACCACTTTTTCTTCTTGAGGGTCTGTCTTTTTTCCTCTGGTCTGTCTATCACTCTCTCTCACTAGGCTGTCTTCTTGTTGCCCATCTTTCCCTCATGTTCAATCAACGATTGTCGGTTTCTACCAAAGCAGGTTCTCAGTGACCTTGGTATGGTTTTGTCTTTTCCTCTCCTGTTCTTTCCACCTTGTTCTGGCCCTTCCTCGTTAATCATTCTCTTCATCTATTTCCTTTGCCCAACTGTAACCTTAAAGTGGTTCTGTGTGCTTTCGGACAGGCCCCATTTGAACTATGGACCTCTTGCTCATTACACCATCTCTCTCTCTCTCAGAACATATTTCCAACTTCTATTTTGTGGTCATTGCAGATCTGGTCTTTATGCATTGGATATCTCTCATACTTGGATTTACAGATTGTCATTGAGTTCTTGCTCCCTGACCACTCATTTCTTCATACAATTTCATTCCTTCTCTCCCACTTTCTTTCCTTTGATCCCAGCCCTCTTAGCATGCACAGCTCCATTTCAGCGTACCTTCAATCATTTATTCTTTCCATGGGACCCCTATTTTTTCAAGGACCTCTCATCATTTATGCTCATTAAATCAGGATTTTTTTACTCATCCTGATTGTATATTCCTCTATAGATGGATGCTCATAGGCTGTATCATATTTTATTACATCAAACCTGACACTTGACTTACTTTCTGGCCTTGCAACTTCAACAACCCTGGAGAAAATCCTCCACGCTGGAATATGGGCTATGCCCAACCCCTTTGTCTCCCATTACCTCCATCATTTGGCAGTTTCACCTGCCTCAGGATGATACCTACTTCTAGTTGCTATTCTCCAGTCGACTCATCATTTGATGGGTAAGTGCTTCTTTTACTTCCATACTCAGTTCTACTCTTATACGATTTACTTCTTGGAACCCACCCATTGAGAAGTGTTGCCTCACAGGGTATACTTACTTCCTTAAATCTACATCAAGTCAAGGGTAAAAGAAAACATTAAACTCATCTGCCCTGGCTCTTAAAGTGCCCACTGTTGAGATGGTTTTTTCATAAGACCACTACAATTGTGTATATATTATTATAATACTGTTTTTTTCTGTCCTGAAAATGCATGTGCACCTTACAGTATAAATGTGCATGGATGTAAACAAAAGAAAGATGTAAATATACTTTAGTAGAAAGAAACTTATTAAAAACTTAAAGTTTTAAAAAGGTCTGACATTACGTCATAGAATAACATTATAGGTTTATTTACTGAGAATATTAACTATGGTAAAGTTTATCCCTGACTAAAACAATAAATGTACATAAGTTACATTGTTAATTTATCTTTTTATCAGCCTAAGACAAGTGGACTTGCAGATTTTGGTGTCTGTGATTAGAATTCTCTTGTATTATTCTACAAATCCTGTATTTAAAGTAGTGTTGCAATAAAGATAGTAATTTCACTGGAAATGTTTTGTGGGTCTCTGCTAGTATATATATATTTCACTGTCCATTCCAGACCATACCTATCATGAACTATCATTGAAAAAACAAGCACCAGGGGAGTGTGCCCACTTCCCTGGCTCATGCATGCTGGCTTTCCAAATTAGGTTTCACAGTAACCCATTACACTTTCTCCAGTAAAAGATAATTGCAGCAGTTAGGTCCAATTGAAACTGGGCACCTCTCCACTGTTTCCCAACACAAATTTCTTTCTCCCTGGTCATTGAGTGAAGAATGGGAGACCCTTACCACTTACTAGCCTATGGAGTAGTTCACTTGGAGAGTTCATCATCAGTTGTGCAATCACTCAGGAAAGAGTCCAAGTGGGCAACACAATGCAGTGAAAAGTAGGATAGGGGGTATCCATGTCAATGTTGTGCAAGTCACCCCTTCATACATGACAATTTTCCAGTAGTTTGGCCAGCTGGATGGGCAAAGTATTCTCCTCCCTTGACCAGTGAGTAAATGACACAACAGAACACTGTATAGTCTGGTCATTGCCCTCGTCACATTACACCTTATTTCTAATCATATGGTTGTGTGAAATGCTCAGTTGGTCATGTATTTTTTTGCCCATCCCTGTGACATATTGGCTTCTTTGCCTTCCTCCTTTCATACTTTCATTCAGATGAAGAGTTATACCCTGCATGAGATGGATGCGATCTCCCACAAGTGTTGCCTGTCTAATAAATACCCACTATAGGTGTCCATGGGCTTTCCCCTTCAATCACCTTCCCTGAAGGGAGCTCATCTATATTTTTGTAATTGCAGTGGCCCCTCCACCATATTAATATAAGATTATAGTTTTTGTGTGCAGAGAAGTAAGGATATTGTTTTGGAAGTTAACTGGTGCACGTTATTCGTGCCTTATATAAGAATGAAGTTAATTTTGAGTGCAAGTGTCTATGGAGATCTACTGCACATTGGGATGTGTTGCCTTCCAATTCAGGGAGAACTATTTTCACATGATGATTACATTACACACTAGAACAGTTCATATTAAAAATATGCCTTTGGTGGGAGATACCTCAAGATTAGCGGCAAGCACATACTTTCAAATTCAGATGCACAAGGAACAACTAATGTTTGCAGGTAAGAGAAAGCTAAACTTTTCAAACAGTAAGTTCATCCAAGTTTTGTTTCAGACAGAATAAATTCTGAGAATTGTTTCAGGCCTGTAATTTTCTAACAAAATATCAGTTTGACTGAGTTCTTGGACTTGACCAATGGCATTACCCATTTTAATTATGCTTTATATTCTACAGAAACATCTGGCTTTCTCACAGTGAGGTTTAGAAACAAGAATATAAAAGTATAAAGAACAACATATCTCCAAAAACTATTTTAATTTGTTGTAATCAAATATGGAAAACCAAAATTAAGAATTTGGTTGTTTGATTTTAACAACCAATCTTTGATTATTCTGATTAAATGTTACACCATTGTTAATCATATATTTGAAGACATATTTTGAGCTGCAACAACAGAATGTTATCTCCTGGAAGCTGGATGAAGTTCTTTAAAAACTTTTTGAATGAACTCTGTATATCAGTCAATAACTTGATGAAAAAATTACAGTTCTCTAACTCAGTCCAGTTCACATTGATACAGTTGTGGTCAAGCAGTTTAGTAATATGAATAGCATCTCAGCCATCACTTTGTCATATCTCAGCTGGCCTAAGAGCCGTGGGATTGAGTAAAAGGCCTTGTTTGCACTTGATATAGAAAATATAGTGTGGTTGACATATTATTATACACTTCATGAAAACTGAGAAGTTATTAATAATATTATTTTATACTGTCAGCAGTCTTCAAAATAAGCAGTTTGTATATGATAATATGCATTTTGAAGCTGTATCAATCTCTAGCTCATTTCTTTCCTTAAACAGTTTAGGTTGAAACCTAATTTAAATTTGGAATGGGTTCTAGTTCTTGTAGAAAAGCATTTATGGGTGGTAAACCAATTTTTATTTCGGACCAAGCTGATGGAAAAGTAATGAAGAAACAATATGCTTGCTCTTTGTGCAATCTTTGATACTGTAAATTGTTATGTCAAGAACCTGTGCACACTGGAGTTTTTTGTTATGTGAAACCTTTTTTTTTACATGAATTTGAAATATTACAATTATCTGTGACCTTTCAAAATAAGTATTACTCACGTTTTATCTTTGTCTTGTAGTGTTGTGCTGTTGCTTTCATTGAAGATCTCACAGCAGAGTCGCTCAATTTGAGTCAGGATGAATTTGATAGTTATGTTTCTGGAGAAGCATTGCCTCCTGGTGGCTATGAACAAAATGCATTCTTATGTGAAGGTCTTCGTCTTATGTACCAGAACCTTGCTGCTTTATCAGACTTACGACAACGGCAGGACAAACTAATGGCAGAAACTCTTTTACTTCGAGAAGATATGAACAGGTTCAAGGTCTGATGATGTTTAGTTACTATACTAATAGTGAAATACAGATGCTATTTCAGTAGTATCTGTACACATTAACTATGGTAGCAGTGAAGATGAAAATAGTAGTTTTTCAGTCACAAAACCAGAAGTAATAAACAGTCTAAATTTAATATATTATCTCTTCTGAAAATCTCTGTTTTTATTTTTTATTCTATCAGTTAGTCAATCATAAAATGAATTATACAAGATTTTGTTTATTTAAGGGACCATTTTTTTCTCCAACTCAGTCATTAAAAATGTATAAGTATAGTTTTGTTTGCTAAAAACTGTAGATAATACAATTATCTGTTCATTTACAGTATGTGATTACAAAACGTGAAAATATATTTTAAAACCTAATGATTTCACTGGTTATTTCATTAGAAAGCTGTTGAAAAATGAGCACATATTCACCTATCTGATAAAGGATGAAGAGTCTTAAAGATGGGAATGTTCCCTACAAGTCAAATCCAGTAAATAAATATTTACTGTGGAAACTGTTTCACTTATAATAGGACCACTGTATCATATAGAAATGAAGTACATTACCACATCCTTATTGTGTTTTTTGTTCATCAATTTCTGTGTTGGCTCACTTGTGCAATTTAGCTCATTTTAAGGTTGTTTTTACCCACATTTTAATGTGAACACTATATTTAGACGTTGAATATCATATGTGATAGACTTAAAATAAGACCCAAAACTCGAGCATTTTCGAATAGTTGACTATTCTTCTTCCGGAAGAAGAATAGTCAACTAATCGAAAGCGCTCGAGTTTTGGGTCTTATTTTAAATCTATTACACTTTATATGTGATCCTTTGTGCTAACTCTTTTATCAAAATTATATGTGATAAATATTATGATAATATTTAAACATGGCATTAGCTACTTTGTTATAAAAACCGTTGTTTATGTTTAAATTGTCAAGATCCATTTTTGTGTTTAAATGTTTAAACCTTTTATTTTGTGATGCAATAGATAACCACTGATCAAATCTGCACCAATCTTATGTACACTTTAAGAATCAACTAATGAACTCAAAATTGTGCAGCCAATAGAATGGTTATAGATTAGCAATTACATTATTAAATGAAATTGAAATTTGCGCATTAAATGACTAGTAATGTGTAGTCACATTACTTACAGAGTGGATTATATGGTTCAAATAATGAGTAAAAGACTATTGTATACCATGTGAAGTACAGATCTAAAGGAAGAAGGCACTTATCAGTATAAAATAATGTTGAACTGAAAAGATAGTTTCAAAGAAATATAATGTCATTTTTGCTTAGTTCTACCAACAGTACCATTGTTCTAAATGCCATGTAGTTAATGATCTCCTCCAAATGATACTGAATCAATTAGAAATGAACTAACTTATACTTCATCACTCCTGATGCATCTTCAAGTAAACCAGATTGAAAAAATGCTAAGTATTTAACCCATTAGAGGCCAGAACTATTTTTGAAAATTATTGTTATGTTTAGATTTAGAAACGTCATATAACCACGAAAGCACTATTAGATAAAAAAAATATATTTTTGTAGCAATCCTCTAAGGCAGCAAACATGGAACTGTGTACAAAACAGTGATGCCAAATATCAACAAAACCTAAGTGTGTAGTAGTTAATGAAATTATAAATAAATATCAATTTGTCTACATTTCTACATAAAAAAGTGCAATCTCAGCATAATATGAAAAGTTTAAAACAATTCACTCATAATTTAAACTTGCATCCTAAAACTGGGATGTTAGCCCTTATTGAGTCGAAAATGAAGATCAGGTCAGCAATAAATAGCAATGCCAAATGTTATATATATATATACCCAAAACATACTCAGCTGACTGTTGTACTACTTGAAACATATCCCCATGTTTTGTATTTGTTATGCATAATACTGTCATCACTGCTGGAACCTCTTGCACAAGTTATGTGGATAGAAAGCAGTTTATACTACATGATATATCCAAAGATGTAAGGCTATACTACCAACTTTAAAATAATGGATGTGATTAATAATTTAGAGAAACAACAGTAGCAAAATGATTATGTGGAATAGGTCTTGCTACATGACAGTGAATATTTTAACCCTAAAATTACTAAGTTGTATTTAAACCATTCACTACCAGTGGGGCCCATTTATTTCCTCATATTGAATAATTCTAAGTTTTTGACTTTTACAACACACACTATAAAGAACTGATCAAAGTACCTGCAAAACACATAGGGATACTCCACCAGTAATTAGTGGGATTCATTGCAGTATTGATTTTTTTTTGCTCCAGTATTATTTGGTTAAGCAGTTTGATAGTCTTATCCTCCAGGATTCTATCTTTGAGGTAAGGTCTGTGAAGATCTGTTTGGAAGCTCCTCATTAAGGGTATTATTTATATTGATAAATGGATACTAAGGCAGCAGTGAGACTAAGAATACTATAACAGAATCTTTATTATATCAGTGTTTTGACTACAAGTCTTCTTCAGGAGAATGTGATTCCGTAGTGCCTTATAAGGGTGTATATAAAAATTTTGTGGATTAGGTTCCTGGTCGCTGCTCCCTGATTGGTCCATTATTACTGTCTGTCAACCACCACCTGATTACTCAACGTCCTGCTCTTGTTTCATTAGGCTTGCTGCCATTTCTGCCCACTTGTAGTCTCCCGCTGTGTTGTTTATGTTCTTTTCTAATAAAATGTAAGCAGCTATTGCTTTCATTTGTTGCTTTCCCATCATTTTGCTGATAATTTTAGTTTCCTTCCATTTAGGCAGATGTCCTGCTTCCTCTGCATGTGCTACTATTACATTGGTTGTACTGTGTCTTCTGACATCTGCTTAGTTTCATTTACTCTGAACCTCTGCCAGGTTCACCTATATAAACTTTACTGCATCCACCACAAGGAATGTAGTATAGAACACTGCTGTCTATTGTGTGTTTCTGTCTCCTGTCCTTTACCATCTTTTCTATTTTTATTCCTGTTTTCGTTACCACCTCCGTGGTTGTGTGCCACATTACTCTGTTAATGGGACTTCTTAGTCTCATTGCTCCTCAATGAGCTCTGTGCTAAGTTATCCGAAATAATTCTATCCACAATTCTAGGTGTGAAAAATACTTTTGCTATAAAGAGGGCAATGCATTCAGTTTTTTCTGCTTTGGGTAGCAAATTTGTTCTTGACTACGGATTTGGAAGTATCAACCACCAATAGAAAGATATCTTACCATATCCATTCCCTTGCACAGGAACCTTTGCCATAAGAACAATAATTTTGCCATCCTAGTTTTAAATAATATGTACGTGTTTTTACAGAAAAGTTTCAGTTATGCATTCCAGAGAAAAAATTATAGAATGCACAAGCAGTGGTCACTTGTTAAGCCAGTGATACTTGTATGTATTGATGAGTACATTTTCTTGGTACATATCTCGCTGATGAATGAAATAATGATTTAGTAAATATTCATCACATATTTCAAAATGATGTTGAAAACATTTGCACATGAATAAAGTACACATGAGATGGCTATATATATATATAGTCAAATAAAAGAGTAGAAGCTATTGGGTACAATATCTACCAACCCACATATTCTGGTTATAAAGGATAATGTGACTCTGAAAAATCATCTTTGCAACTTCTATCAGCCACATCTCGTTCAAAACACAAATGCTTATTTTCCTGTTGCCCAATGCATGTTCAAAGTGGTGAAACAACCCAACATGCTTTGATAGATTGTGAAGTCTAAAGGTTTATGTTAAAAAAAAGAAAGACTGAAATCAGGGATGCAGCTTTGAATTTTCAGTTGTGTGTGGCCTCTGAGACTGTATGTATACTAGCTGTATGAAGTTATATAATACAAACAAGCACACCTATGTGAAGGTGGATTGTATGAGATGTGGGTTAGTAGAGAAGAGGAGGGTCTTCTCCATGCAAAGTTTCAGTCCTGGCAGTAAGTTGTATCCTCTCTGGATTCACCATGATATAGTAACTCATTTATACTAAACTGTTGTTGACTGTATCATGCAACCACAATATTGAGTATTGCACAAACTTGGTGTCAGCAATGTAGTTTCTGGTACTCAAACAGCATAAGCTCACATGACTAGATTACAAACCTGAAGGAGTTCAGGGTGATGCAACAATCTTCCATGATGCTTCCAATAAGTCAGACAATGACTTAAGGTAGAATGTTAACATTTAGCTTAAAAAGTATGTGAAATGTGACTTTTTATGAGGGAGTTATGGAAGAGATTAAAAGCAACATTCTGGTCATTTTTATAGTTTACAAAATTTGTGGAATGAAGTGAACACAGTAAATTTAAATAAAAAAATTTGAAGAGTAGGCAGAATTACCAGCTGATATACCCTCATCCTTTTTATAACATAATGGTTATTAAAATTGTTTATGCTTACTTTTATAACTTATAGCATAAAGTAAAATAAGACAAACATATTACATATATGCTTATGTTTCATGTCGTTGTTTTTTAATGGTTGTAGCATATTGTTTCAGATATCACACAATTAACATGAATATGTGTAAACATTTTGGCAAGTTTAAAGTTATTTCTTGAGCCCCAGTAATTAGCAATATTCACATAGTAATCTAGAAGATGCATTTTATCATGTTTGGTGTTCTTATATTCAGATGTTGTATCAAAACTGTTGCATTTAACTCCTCTTGTTCCATAATAGGTTAACAAATTGATATTACAACTGACTTTCTTCACAAAAAAACATTTAAGAATCTAACAAATGATCTGTCACTTAATGTAGTGTATACAAAATACTTCCAGCACATGTTAACACTGGACCAATTCTACAAGCCATTAGGACTATTTAGTCGAGTTACGAGAAATAAAAAATTTATCTATCAATGATATTTTATTTCTTACACAATAAGTAGCTAATATGAAATTTTAATTATCAAATTCTAGCATGTTGTATAGGAGAATTAACATTTTTTGCCCAAATTATGTTATGTCATAAATTTTGCACAAAGCCACACAAGGGCTATCTACACTAGCTGTCCCTTATTTAGCAATGAAAGACTAGAGGGGAGGTAGCTAGTCATCACCACCCACTGCCAACTCTTGGGCTACTTCTTTAACCAATGAATAGTGGGATTGACTATCACATTATAACACGGCTGAACATGTTTGGTGGGACAGGGATTCAAACCCACGACCCTCAGATTGCAAGTCAAGCATCTTAACCACCTGGACATGCCAGGCCATTGCCTAAATTAACTAACTGTAGTTTAGTTAAAAAACATAACCAATTTGTATTTCAGAACACTCACCTAGCATAATACATAATTTGTCTATATCAAAAGGTATTTATTATTTGTTATAAAATATGTTGAATGTATTATATTGTCAAGTCATGAAGCAAGTTTGAACTATGAATCTAGTGTATAACATTAAAATGGGTTCTTGGTATGTTTTAACCCTTTATAATAATTACTGAAAGTCAACTTTGAATGTTAGTGTGGACATGTTCATTCTAAGCAACAACTTGTGGAGAAAATATAATCATGTAAGCTAACATGTATTACTACTGTTTAATATAAACTATGACAGCTTAACAATAACATTTACAATTAGAAGCCTTTGTAACTTTAAGTCATTTTCTTCTACCATAAGAAATTGTTTGGCTAGCTATGAACCACGAGCAACAGCACTTTTAATGAAATTAAAGGTATTTCATTTATAATTAAAAACTTTGTTGGCCGCTAACATAGAACATTTTAAATTTTTGTGCTTTTGATAAATACCTGTAATTGAACAAATTCTAATGTTACTGTATTTATAGGAAAATATCTCAAAGGAAGTTGATTTAGCTTTGGCCAAACCGTCAATTATTGCCCAGCCATATAAGCTTCCTCTTGACATAGACTTGAAGCTGCTACCTTCATTTATTCGAGAACATGTCTTGCTGGACACAGCAAGCTATATATATCCAGCTGAGGTTCACCTAGTTAAAGCTACTTTGGATGATATTAAGAATAAACAGACTCTTGGACAACAATCTTCAGAAGGTACCATCTTTTCTCTCTCTCATGAGGCTTCTACCAACATGAAACAGACAGTACTTCCTGCCTTAGAGTCAACTGTAGAATGTTTGAATGAAGCTTCTCACAACCTAGAAAAGCTTCCAATCATGATTAATGAACTCTCAACACACCCGTTTCCTTCTGATGATGAAGACAGGAGAGAAAATCTTGCTCTTCTTCCTCCTCCATTACAACCAGTAGTATTGGCCCAAGAAAATAGTAGCTTAACTGATACAGCTGAACTTTATATACAAGAAAACAGTGAAAATATAGCTAAATGTGACCTGCAGGAATGCAATACAGTTGCAGCTGAAGAACAGAAAAGTTGTGTAAGTATAGTTGCAGATGAAACACAGGATAATATTGATAATCAAAAGGAAGATAAAACACAGTTTAACCAAACAAATACAGTTGCAAGTGAAATAAAGGAAAGTAAAGCAATTATAACTTAAGATGAAACATACAATTAGTGACATTATACATGAAAGTAATGGCATTACAACTGAAAATAAAACATTGGAATGTAGCAGTAATGCTGCTACAGGTGAAGAATAGTGACATTATTGCTGGAGGGAAACATTGAAATTGGCTTGATAATATAAGAATTGAAAATAGTGTCTCAAGTGTATTTAGATTTAAATATAAAAATTGGGAATGGTGGTCTAGCTGCTACATGAACCTGCATAAGTAATCAGTTGTATACATATTTAATGTGTTCTATGTTATAATGTTTGTGACATAAGATTACAGGACATCATGGAGAATTTTGTTGATAATGACTGTTCATATGTTCTTTTTATTACGTTGGTGAAATGACTAGTGTGTATCCAATTTTTAATAATAATAATAGGCACCAAAGTGATTATATATTCAAACCTATTTATCTGGAAAGAGGTTTTTGTAGCTAATATCAATTTGAAAACCACTTCCTGACAAAGACAAACACTTACTGAAATGATGTTCTAGTATTCTTGTCAAGGCATGATCCAACTTTTATAATATTTATCAGTTACTTTAAAGAAGATAAATTATGATTATGATAAAAATCTTTAATAAGTTTTCTTCTCCAAAAGTCCTTAGCTAACATCAAAGTCAAATGATTTTGTTTAATACATATCAAAATACTCCAGTTCTAAAACTAGAGCTATGGATATAAAGTTTTTATGGACTGCATCTGCCTTCATCGAGTCTCATTAAAGCCGCAGCACAAGGATCAGATGTCATTCCCCTCTTACACTCCAAGCAGATGCAGTTCGTAAAAAGTTAAAACCAAGTGCAATCTACTTTGAGTATAACTTCTATAAAATATATTATTCCTATTTCATTTTAACTGAGGGAATGTCAATGTTATGCTGATTATCAAGTAGTAATTTCCCTGGAAATTAAAATATTTTATGTAAGAATTATTATTTTTGTACTTCCTTTGAATAATATTTATCCTAGTCAATTTATTAAAATCTAAATTTGAAAGTTCTAGAGTCTATCCTAAGAACTTGGAAGTTTCTCCACAATAACATTTCTTTAAAATGACTTATGGTATAATTTTTTTTTTCAGTATAGTAGTATTTCTATGTAAAAGTATATACAATTTCTTCTTGACAGTACTTTCTTTAAACTAATGAATGTTATGAAAGTATATGATGTAATGGCTGCTACAGTTGTAAATTTTTACTTGAAATCTGTGGATACATTTAATACATTATAAGCATTTCCTTTTCATTTACTTGTATGTTAATGTTTTAATAAAGGAAATGCCACCCTGTTTGCAGTTATACACAAGTTGGATTATTTTGAAAACTGATTAATATTTGAGCAAAATGTATACTAAGTTTAAAATGTTCATCCTGAAAAAAAATGCCCATACAATGGAATATATTTAAAATTACCTTATTGCAAGTGTACAGATCTTTAAAAATAATTGCTTAATAAACAATGTTACTAAAAATAAGTTTAAATGAAATTATTCTACCCTTCTCAAGAAAGATGACAGCTTTGTGATAAAATGTTTAATGTCTGGTGCAGAAAGATTAGTTTCAAATGTATATACAGAGAATACTATTTAAAAGATACAGTTCACAGATAATGCACAGGTATTTTAGTCACCATTTTAACAGAAGTGCAACCCAAAAATTATTTGTTTGTTGAATTTTCAACAAAACTACTTGAGGGCCAGCTGCATTAGTGTTTTTGAATTTAGAAGTGATAGACTAGAGGGAAGACATCCAGTAAACACCACCCACCTTCAACTCCTGAGCTACTTTTATCAAATAGTGGGATTGACTGTTACATTATAATGCCACTGTGGCTGAAAGGTCAAGCATGTTTGTTGATTGGATTCAAACCTGCAAACCACAGTGTAAGTTGAGCAGCCTAACCACTAGGCCATCTCACAAAATGAATTCTAAATCTTAGTTAATTTTTATATGTGGGACACTTGAATCAAAAAAGGTTGTGAAATAGGGTTTATTGGCACTAACAGATCAAACTGTAAAATATGTTGGTTGTCACATTGTTCAATAACAACAAAATATGAACATAATCATTCACTGCAAAGTTTAAAATTGACATCTCTGGCAACACCATAAAAAATTAAGTCATAGTAAATAAGAAGTACCGGCCTTTTGTAAAAACTTTAAATTTGTGGTATATGATCTGTGTGAAGAATCAATATGTTAGAAGTTTGTTGGTTATGCATATACAGGGGTCCTCGTTATATGTCATCGTGATATACATTGTTTTGCACTTACATTTCTAATTTTTTGAGGAACACAATATAAAAATTCCCCGCACATATGTCGTTCATAGTGTTTGACTTGGTTCAGCTAAATCCTCTCAACATGGGCTCGGTCAAGTTGACTGAATATATGATCTCTTTGTACTTGTTTAAAGCCTTTATAGATTTAATACTTCTAACTTTCAATATATATATAGTGTGTATATATCTTCATGAAATTTGGCAGTCTTTCAGTTAACATTCTAAGTCTTTCACAGACAAAAAATCATATTTTTTGTTTATTGGTGACACTTAACCCCTTTTTTTTAACTAATGGTGGTAATGCATCAAAGAACATATACTAATAACATGCAAGTAGGAAAAAAGACAACCCTGGATTCTATTTAAAAAAACACATAAGGAACCCAAAGCAGGCCCGTCTGAGCCTACATTTTCTATAGAGATAAAGATGTCAGTGATGTTGATGACTTTACAGCTGCATCTCCATTCTCATCTTCCACCTAATCCTCTCCCAACACCTTCAATCAAGCACAACACATACACTACCCAAGATAAGAACATAAAAATCAAAGGTTTATGGAAAATCTTTTTAAAATGCTGTTTAATATTCTGACTTTTTTTACGTTAAAAATGGTCTTCTGTTTGAGTCATTGTTTAAAAATGTCACAAATATGTTTTCAAATAAAAAAGGAAAATGTTTTAAAGTGTACAGAGCTGCTTAAAAATGGTTTTCAATGAAGGGTTTGGTAAATATAAATGCTATTTAAAGGTCTTTGAACTAAGAATTAGTTATAAATATGTATAGTATAGTACATTACAGTATGTATTTCGGTTGCTAGGTTTAAAACACATTTTCTTAAGTTATGGTCCCTATTCAATACCATATTTCATTGTTACACTTTGCATCGCATAGTCAATGTTTATGCTTTTATGGTCCCTATCCCCCCCATTTCCCATTATTCTTAAGGGGGAAAATTCCCCGTTATACATCGTTTCGTTATAAGTTGCAACTTTCCAGTCCCTAACTCCGATGTATAACGAGGACCCCTGTACATAACTCAATTTATAGTGATAACATTTGCCACACCTTCTGGAAAAAAAATTGACGGGTATTTATTTATCATAAGAAAAATTATTTTCAAATACATAAACAGGTCAAAAAATATGACTCTAGAACAAATTTTTATTATTGCAACTGTTTTTTTATCTCTGCTTTAGCCCTGAATTTTTAAGTTTATTTCTATATGAACTGGGCTTTTGAGAATTTTTTACATAACTCTTTGATGCTTTGTGGACATTGTTCCCTTGCATGTCAATCAGTCCGTTATTCTGTCTTCGACTGATTTCAAGTTTTTTCATTTGTTTGGAACTTTCAATCATTTTCCTGCAACAAAATGATCTAAATTCAGAAGCAGATTGTCTATCATTTAAAATGTTAGAAACTTTCTATAAAAAAGGCTATAAAACCTTGAACATTATTAACAGATTTCTTCAAGTTCAAAGTGAAATGTTAAAAAAAAAAATTAATATGATTACCAAAAACTAAAGTTTTAAAAAGTTTCATTAGTACTACTAATTATTCAAAATCACTATTACATGAATTGTGAAACTTTGATATCATATCAATAATCTTGACACTTTAAATAAATTATCTCCAGCTTACTCTCTTTTTTTCTGTTTTTGAAGGTCACAGAGGGGTACTGTTGATATACCCTTTCTACGAGGAGCCTGTTGAACTAACTTTCGTTTCATTTTTCTAGAAAAAACAACAACACTTATCCTTGTTTACACAATACAATTCGTATGGCAACAGATATTATAATATTTTAAAAAATCAATGCTATCATTTCTCAATGCATCCCTAAATTACTACAGGTAACATTTGAGTGTAAGTACTAAAACATTTTGGAAACACTTAAGTATAGAGCCACGAACATACAATACTACATTAACTATATGCACAGCTCAGTCAAAATGCACATCATGATGTTTTGCTGAATTACATTCAAAACCTAATTAACTTTATTATCAATGTGTACATGCGTACTTTGACTCGGCCCATACATATATACAGAGTAAAAGGGTAGTTCATAATTTATATTGTCAAAAGAAAATATTAAAAGAAATTCTCATTATTCACCTCTCTGTGCCACATGATATCTTCCCCTTTGAATTATCATTTTTACCTTTTCTCCCTTCCCTTATTTGGTTTTTAGATTGTTCAACCAATAAAAACACAGTAGATAATTACAAGTCAGAGTATATTTTAGAACCATATATCTTCTCAATCTGCAGAGATATGAATAAATAATATCAACCCACAAGTGAAGCTACACCAATCTATCTTGGCTTTCAAGAAATATACCAAAACCATGTGCCCTTATTTGATAGCCTTTTTTTAATCAATTGAAAAGTTTTTCTCCTTTGTGAGGGTCTTAGCTGGTAATTTCTATTGGCCAAATGTAAACAGTTTCCCACCTACTGTTTATGTGTGATGTTTGTTCTTCAGCTGCAAGCAGCTAAACAAAACTTTTTAAACCTATTTGTAGTTTATTTAGAAAGCCAGTAATTTATAGTAATTTTGAGACAGTCTAGTCTAGGGCATCATGTATTTTACTATGTTTTAAAATTCATATGTGAATGCTACATGACTTTTTGTTTGAAGAATTAACTCTTTGACTATGGGCAGGTAAATTGCACCTATTATGCAACCATCAAAGTAACCCTAATATTAGTTATATAACTTTTGATAATGTAGGAATTTCTTCATGAAATTTGGCAGACTATCAGTAAACATTAAAGAGCTTTTGTACACAAAAAAAAATCCTAATTTTTAGTTAAGTATTTTAACTAAAGATTTGCTCGCAAATTTTTGCTTTCAAAATGTTGACTATACAATATGCAAAGTGATATTGATTGCTTATTCTAAATAGTTTAATGCTTCTAACAGTATACATCTATTTATATTTATTAATATTTTTGTTTCCTTGACTTCTGAACTTGTCAGTCAGGAGGCCCACAATCAGCTCAAGTTACCACATCAAATAGCATACAACTGGCCTAAAAAGTGCAAATCTCTTACTCTTCTTTTTAATACTAGCATACCAGTATTTTGAAAAATACAGTAACATTTCAGTTACCATATATTACACATGTGTATATATATTATTACTATTTCCACATAAATTCTTCAATTTCAGGTATTTTTCTTTAAACATAGAACAGTAAATAAAAAAAAATATATATATATATAGAAAGCAATGATCTCTACTATTTACAATGTTATGAAGTTTTTGTACGCATGTTTCGTACTTGCTAAGCCTTATCAAATTTCACCCAAGTAGTAAATACTAAAAAGGGAGAAAATATGATTTTTCTAGATTTTATACATGCACTTTTGGAATACCAAAAAATTATAAATTACTACACTGATACCACAAAAATCCATTGTAATTTATCAGGCTTCCCAACTAAGCTGCATTTGGGTGTGTAATTTAGTATAAAATCTAATTTCTGATCAGAATATCACATTGATCATCACACTTCAAACTCTCCAGCAGTTATAATGGTTTTCCACGTATAAATACTTTAGGAAGACTGACAGGATTATTTAGTTCAAATGAATGCTTTCAATTAGTTATAAACATATAATTACGAGAAGTATGCATAGGTAAACAAGTATTTTCAAAAGATGAAGTGGCAGACAGAGCCACTGTGGTGGGTTTGCTAAATATAATAATATCTCAGCAAATAGAAAAGTAGGTTTTTATTTTATATTCTAGCTTGTCAATATTGGTAAGTTGAGTTTCTAATTCATTAAAAATTATATACATTGTAGTGTGGGTGTCATAAGATGTAATCTTTGCAAAAGTAGAGGACAATGTTTCACGACATATAAAAGTCAATATTTAGCTTTTTTAATATTTATTTTTGAATTAAGAAATTAAATAATGTATAATACTAAAATTTTAATTATAAGCTACAATTTTAGGCCAAATTTATTTAGTTTAATAAAATTTTGAATGCAAGTCTACAAAATGTGATTACATGCCCTCTGATCCCTAACTAAATGGACATGGCTATCTTAGTGAAAAGAAAAGTAAGGCCAAACACAGTATAGTTTACACTCACAAATATCACATACTTATTTCTTACTGCTTATGATAAATGACTGATGATCTTTAGTGTGATTTATTAACCCTCTTGCTATGGGCTTGGTTGATGTGACCAACCTTGTAACCTTAAAGTAACTATCAGAGTTTCCATACTAGAACTTTGAACATGTTTTGTGTATATTCACAGAATTTGGTAAATTTTCAGTACATATTACAATTCTTTTGTACACAAAAAAACAACAGATTTTTCAATTATGTATTTTTACTAAAACTTTGACCATGAATATATGGAATCAGAGTGTTGACTGCTCCAAGTGCAAAGTGATTTTCATGTTAAGTTTAAAAATACTTTTCTTCATCTGCAAATTGTAAAATTTAATTTCTGTAATCTATAAAACCTCCAAAATAAATATGAAACAAGTTTTTTTTTTGGTAAAGCTTCATATTTTATCTATCATTTTTCTCTACCCCAACGCTAAATGCATTTGGTCGATTTGACTGACCTTGTAACCACCATAAAAAACATGAAATAAATCTAAATTAGCCTCATTTTTTTCTGGAACATAATGCATGAGCTGCTTGTGAGCATACCTCATGAATAATTTTTTTTCATTATTTATCATTATCTAATCTAATACATTTCTCATATTTACATTTTAGTTACTTTTATAACAATAAATAGAGACTATACATAAAAAAGAAAAAATATATCACCTGTGACCTTTTCGCTGTATGTTGCTGCTTAAATTTAAGCCCGCTTTTTTTATACTAATGGTAGTAGTACACTAAATACTTTATATTTACTTAAATAATGTGCCTAAGAACAGAGAATAATAACAATAAAAAGCAAACAATGTCCTATAACTATCATAATTTATTTGAATTTCTAACTGTGGTGTAAGAGCCTTTAAAAATTTAGCTAAGCTTACTGATATAAGCACTGCAAGAGAACCTTTCAAACTGAAGACAAGATAGACAATACTCCATGGAGAAAACAATGAAATATAATACATCATTTGATTGACAATTTGTGAAAGAGAGGCTGTGACAAGTAGTTATTATTTTCTAGTACATAACTGTAAACAAACAAGATTGAAGGCTATAAAATTATGTTTGCCTTAGTAATATTTATATTATAATGAGTAATTTATAATAAATTCCTAATTTTCAGAGGAGTTGTAAACATACTAGAGAAAAACTGTTATAATTCTTATACCAGGGGAGATTGAGGATTTTTGAAATATAGTAGAATCCTGTTAACCCTATCGACATGCATCAAAGGCCATATCATCACGTTTGTTCACTGGTATTCAAAATTTTATTAAACTACTATTTTATGAATGTATGTCAATAAATTTGGTATCAAACTGTTGATTATAATTGTAATTTTAGTGTTATACATCTGGTAATTTCTTAATTTAAAAGTAAATATACAAACCCCACCTAAATATCAATTTTTGTGTAATATGGTATGTTGAATGCAGCATTGATTCAAATTATATGTTTGTGATGTCAAAATACAGTATCTATAGTTAGTATATACAGTATATACTACAGTATTCTATAGCTAGAATATTAAATAAGAACCTCCTATATTTTCTGAGATATTAATATATTTATTGAATAACCCAAAATGGCCCCACCTACCTCCTCAATTTTTGAAAACACTTGCTTACATACACCTATTTTGCCGAATGATGTTTGTATAACCAACTGAAAGCTCAGAATGTCTCTCTGGTGGCTTTCTCAGCCTCTTTAAAGTATTCAAGTATGTGGGGAGTAAACTCATTCTTTTCATGCTAGATTCCAAGCAGTAAAGTAAGTCGTTAGTGAGCTCAAAATTTAATATTTTTTTAGACCCAAATACAGTTCACTTACTAAACTTGATAAATTACAGTGGAATTCTGTGGTATTGATATAGTAATTTATGATTTTCGGTTATTTCAAAATGTATATATAAAACATAAAAAAATTATTTCGTCTCACATCTTCCCCATGCGAAATTTGATAAGGCTTAGCAACCTACGACAGGCAACAAACGACTACAAAGTTTGTAACAAGAAGAGATAACTGTTTGCTAAACTTCTTTATTTACTGTTCTATGTTTTATAAAAAATTAGTTTAAGAACTAATTTGTAAATAGTAATAATGTATATACATGTATGATGCATTTTAACTGAAATGTGACTGTATTTTACAAAATACTAGTTCACTAAAACACAACCAAGATAGATTACTTTTTGAAGGCCAGTTTTATATTCTTGGATACAGTAACATGTGCTGTGTCATTGCAACTTCTGTATTGTTAGCCAGGCATGGCTGAAAGGACAATATAATAAATATATATAAATGTATAATGTTATGAGATTTAAGCTATTTAGTCTAAACATTCATGTTTTCGTGTTATAATCTGTAGTAATTCTGAAACAAAAAAATGCATAATTTATATTTATTTCCTAATTTTTTATCGTGGTCAAATCGACCAAACCTGTACAGAGATTCAATAGTGAAAATAACAGATAAAATATAGTTTTTTCTTCAAAACACTTGATAATTATCTGGAGGTTATGAAGATTTTGCATGTGAAATTAGAAAATTTTCTGATGCATAAAAGTTTTTTAATCTTAAAATCAAAATTACTTTACATGATGGATAGTCAACCAATCAAAAAAAAGGCATGAGAAAAAATTACTTAAATCTTAAAACGTATTTAAAAAAATCTGATATTTTGTATATAAAAGCCTTGTAATGTTTAATGAAAATTGCATAATTTTGTGTACATACACTGACAAATTTAAAAGTTATAGCATAAAAACTACAACAAGCACAAAATGGTTACAAGGTCAGTTCGTTGGACCAAGCCTGTGCTGAAAGAGTTAAGGCATACCCTGATATAACATGGTCAATGTTTGGCTCCCAATTTTCTATCACTAAATTTGTGAGTTTGCCAATTTTTCTTTAAAAGAATTGTCACTGTCACATTTCTGTGAGAAACCTTTCTATTTACATTACCGAAGCATCCTGCTTTTTAGAGTCAGAATTTACCAAAGAAGATCACAATGATGACTTGTCAGCCCCACCTTCCAAGGTCATTGAAGAAACAGAACACCTTGAAGCTAGTCTTCGATGGTTTGGAGCACGATGGTGAGTAAAACAAAATATGAGGCCAAGCTAACTAATGAATGAATATTTGCTGTAAAATTCTTATCAATGCTGTAAGTGTAGCTACCAGTTTGGTCCTAAATTTTGATTTCATTCCTTTAAGTCACATGCTCAATCCTTTTTAGGCCACACCTATTTTTAACACCTAAGATGTTTTTGATTCGATATCATGACTTTTTCGTCAACACACATCACAGCCAAGTAAGAAAAAGAGACACTTGACAGTAACCAACATTATCTTTAGGATTGCAACCCTATTATTCAGAACAAACCTATACTTTACAGAACCAACCTGATTTTTTATAAAATATATGATAGTAGTTTTCCTCTCTAAAACAGTGTTAATAACTTCCTTTATAATAATACCATGGAAACTAGATAAACAGTTTCTTGTCATCACCTCCATGCACTCAGTACAGCCATATCAAGCATCATTATTGACAATAATATAATGTGATGCTAAATGCTCTTTAGTTACGAGAATTTCACAACACTTAGCAAATTTGTGCTAAACAATGATTTCAATCACACAGAAATCCATAAGTGCACAATCTAGCAATTTGACCAATATGTTTTTGTATGGAATAGAATGAATAACCATTTTATTTTGCAGCTGCTTGAGGTATGCAACAGATGAACATGAGGTATGACTTAAAGCCTTATCTTTGTGAACCCATATACTGTTGGGCTTATTACAAAGCCAGTATTTCTGATAGTAGGCAGATTCACTTTGACCTTTCTGTCTATTCTCCATTTGGCCCTAACACAGTCTTGATAATGAATCTCATCAAAAATGTTTAGTGACATGCAATGTTCCACTTTTTGAAATCTTTTACACCCAGTGGCTGGTAGAAAATGCCACAAAACTTGTTACATTTATAAAGGTACACATACACTTTGTTGAGTGTTCCCAAGTATTATCATTTTTACCATGGATATATCTTTCCTGGATATATCATAGAAACAATTTGGATACTTATGATTTGTGTTGCTTTTTATAAAAGATCCTTCTTGATTATGTTATTTACTGTTGTCTGGATGGCTTTTGGAATCTCACTTTGCTTACCACAGGTGGGTGTACTGGTTGCAGGTCTCTTTCTAGATGATCCTGGTGCCACAAATTGATACATATTCATTTGTTTTCCAATGCTATTAATTACAAGGGATTTCTCATCCTTGAAATTCTAAATCCCCAATATAAACACATCCTATGTGTGTTTTTCTTATAGCAAAGCCACATCAAGCTATCTGCTGTGTCAACCGAGGAGAACTGAACCCCTGATTTTAGCATTATAAATCTATAGACTTACTGCTGTCCCATCAGGGGACATAAACACATCCTAATCTTAGTGTGTGAATATTCTGCATCAATTTTCATTGACATCACATTATCTACAAAATGCCAAACAATGTCAAAATGTAGTTCTGGAACATATCATTCCAACACAACTTTATAATAGCTGTTATTATCATGACTTGCTGATTTGCATATTCAAAATCATTTTAATAGAATGTATTCTGCCCTCTCTAAGACTAAACATTGCAATGAAAACACAAGATCTAATATAAATACAATTCTTTGAAATAATTTTAAGATGTTTATATATACATGTTAAATCCTAATTTTTCTTACAAACACTATCAAATTTTTAAACCTTATCAAGTTTTTGCATTTTTTTAGCACAAAGCTACATAATGGGTTTTTTTGCACTCTGTTCCATAAGGAATCGAACCCCAGATTTTACTGTTGTAAGTCTGTAAACTTACTACTGACTCACTAGGGAACAAATTTGGAACAATGTCAGGAAGTTGCTTCAAATGCTATTGTGTCTTCATGTAATCAGCTTTTGAAGGTATGATAAAAATATGTTACAAACACTTACTTTGAAGGTTTTTTCATTTTCAGCATGTAATCAGGGACATGGCACCCAGAATCTTTCATGATCTGAGCTATACTGCAAATAAAAAAAAAAATAATATATATATATATATTTATTTTAATTGAACTGTTAATACACTTTAAAATTGACATATAAATAATTTCATTAATATATGTTTCAAAGTATTTATTTTTTGTTTATAAATTTTAAATTTTTTGACCCAGATGATGAAACTTTCAGGCAAAACAAAAAACTTTATGCAAAACACAGTGGTTAAATATGACTATTAATTGTAAATTATTTGATTTACAACTCTCTTATTTCAGTATGGATAACAAATCAAAGGATTTAGTCAGTGATATAACTTTCAGTCACTGCCCAGAAAGTCTTTTGTTCAATGCCAGAACTTATATTTAAGTCAAAAGTTTATTTTAAATAGTAATACATATATTCTTTTGTCTTATAGAAAGTCCCCCAAATTCAATTCTTTCTTATCTATAAGCCTTTCAAGTAAATTACAAGAATGAACTGTAGTTCAGAAGTCATGTAAGGTAAGCCTGGGATGAGTGGGTCCTAAAAGTACCAGAAATTCCAAGCTTGGTCTCACAAAATATAGGTATTGAGGAGTAAAACTGAAGAGATCTGCTCAAGATCCTCTCCTACAAAATGCATTATATCAAGCAGCGGAGTTTAGCCTATCCTGCAAAAAATCAAACATAATAAATCTGCCCAATATAAATATAAATTTCAAAACTATATGTTCATTACTGTTTAAAATCCAGAAAGATTACCTAAATTGTTTTAACAGTTATTGCTGTACCTAGAAAGACCACTGCTGCCATTGTTTATCTGTAACTGTGTAGAGAAATGCATAACAATGCAGTTGGCCACCAATATGGGTGTTCACCCTTATGTCACATTAAGGCCCAGCATTGGCAACTCCAGTGATGATTTTCTTTTTTTTTCTTTATTTAACATATACTGTTTAATACATTCTTATGTCTTTGTTTCTATAAACACAATAGGAAGAAATTATGTTCTTTTAAATCTTAGTGTGTACAAGTATACTTCTCCCAAGTAAAAGAAAAGGAAATATTAAAACTGTTCAAGTATTATACAGATCATAAAACCATGAACTCTGTGTACTAGTGAAAATCTAAGTATCAGTGTATCATTTTACCTGGTAAAAGATTGGATAGGATAAAGAACCCATCTGTATGTTCTTGATTCCTCATAGATTACGCCATTGTGGCCATGTACCACTGATTCATACTATAAATTGCAGAATTACCAAGATTCTTTAACAATGTTAGGCCCTCTTACTTTGGGTGTCCTTTGAAATATCAAGTGAAAAACTACCTGTTTTGGTGTTGGAATTTTTGTGACTTGAGCTGCAATATCCTGAGCTAGATTAAGAACCTTTTTATGATCTGTTTCATTAAGATTTACCCTATCTGAATCATCAGTTTCAGGTGATGCATTAGTGACAGTCCAAGCAATGTGGTTATATAGACTATTTGGAATCAACTTTCATCCACAATCATAAATAAACTCCAGTGACTTTGATTCACTTTCACACTGAGTTCACGTTCACCTGGGTCAAGTGACTGCTCAATATCTGTATTAGGCACATTCTGTAAGGTTTTCTTTTTGTACCTTCAGATCACCTTTAATGTTTTTCACTAAATAATAGAACATTCGATTTACTCCTTTTGTTCTGTCATCTTTAATATCACTAATTTAACTTCCAAGGAGATCAAAATCTTCCACCTTTTCAATTCAACAGACAATTTTGATACAATTATATCTGAGGCACACACCAAACTGTCAGACTGTCTTCTGTTGTAATATTTGTACCTTTTTACCAATATAGTATTGTACTTTATATTTAGATCACTGTGACTTGTATGAACTGGTTCTCTCTCCTTTAGTTTGGCTCTATACTGCATTGTTAAAGATGCCAATTCAAATACTTATTTTCTAAGAATATTTGTATTTCCAGGTCATTAAATAGTTTCAAAAATACTTCAGTGTATACATTGTAAGAATGCTTACCTTTTTCTGATCATTTCTTGTTCATGTAATCCCTCCAGCATAATTGGTAATATCTGAAGAAGTCATAACAAGATCTTTGCACATGTCACCATATCCCTCAATGTCATTTAACATGACATCACCTCCAAGGTATCTAGCATGCTGATGTAAGTTGTTTTCTATGGATTTTGTCTCAATAACGCTCAGGTGGAACATATCCTTTTTATCCTTGGCCTTTTCAATATATGAAACAGACAGCTTTTTAATCTGTTAGTTTCTTAGCCAATTTCTGTACTGTTTTGAAAACTGTTCATTTCATTATTTTGTTGAACAGTTTTCTTATTGGCATACAGTTTTCTACAATAAGGAAGAAATTTTGGCTACTTTGTAAGAAATTATTTTCAATTGATAACAAAATCTTTCAAACAAGAGGAGATAATATCCTCTATTAAGCACTGTATATTGAGTAGTGGCAAATTCCTTCATTGCCAAAAACCGAGGTCAAAGATCCAGTTTAATAAAATATGCATTTAGAAAAATCTACATCGTTGGCAAAGACTCCTCGACAAACCAGAGACCGGAAATCTCCCAAGAGTCTAGGTAAGCATCTCAACCCTATAAAGATGCATCACTGAACAGACATAAATCCAGAAGAAGCGGAGGAAACGATACCCATGCCATGGTCTGGAGGCTAAAACTGAAGGGAAAGACACTCTGAAAGAACCCATAGATCCCACAGATCTGTTGTGAAATGCTGTCACATGATCGAAAAGTGGAGCAATCTAGTCCATACCAGTCCAGGAACCTCTGTTGTGTTACTTATAATGCTGGTGTTGTTCAGTCCAGGTGTGGGAAAAACGAGGGTAGGAACAGGAGTGCCGAGAGAAAGGCAAGGGTCTGAGTGAGGAAGAAAAACAAGGGCAGGTAACTCATGGGAGGAAGTGGGAGGGTGAATTTAAATGTGTGGCCAGAGAAGACAAGGATGAATTCAATCTAGCCACATCAATCCTTGATTCCAAGGGATCAAATTTTGGGTAAGAAGAGGGCCTAACACAGATCTCGCAAGGATGAATGGAGGAGATCCACCCCATAATTAAAGCATCCCTCCCCAACAACACAGGAGTCAAATATTTAGGTAAAGAGCATAGGCCATTATATAAGCCATAATGGACCAAAGGAGAACCCTGAGCTCATCGGAAAAAGAAAAGTTCAGGGGAGCAGCAAAGGGCCTCAAACAATAATTGGAAGAAAGACAGGTAACATAAAAGGGAGGAGAGGGAAAGGCAAATCCTTGAGAATTGAGCCTGATTAAAATGAACTGAAGCCCCAGGATTTGAACCTCAAAGGGGGTGTAGAGGATCCAACTGATCAGAATCCAAAGCAGGATGGTACACCAAAGCATATTGTTTCAACAAATGAAGAGGGTGAGGCATACCGATACTCAACCAAAGTTGGTCAGAAAAATCTCTCAGCATAAACTTGTTTGTTGGGTGAAGGGAGAAAAACATAAAATTCAGAAGATGAAATGTCACCCAATAAGGAAGGGGACGCATCATAGGGGCAATAGCGGAAACATGTAAAACCTACATACCTGATTAAAAAGTTGTACAAAAGGGTAGGAAGTAAAATCTCCTGAATAGGTGTAGATTGTAAATGATGAAAATCAGAATGTGCCAAAAAAAAAAAAAAAAAGAGTCTAAATCTTCTTTGCCATGATGGTATTCTTCCTCAGAGACATATTCAGTTTGAAGAGAAGAAAAAAATCACTAGCTGAAAATATGACTCTAGTTCCTTGTGAATTAAGGCCTGTACTTCCTCTGCAGACAAAGTCCAACCTGAGTCTTCGAAAGTTGTACCATTTGCGCTGTTGACTGTCAAGGGAATTTCAGTTTTGACACATTGAACCTTGAATTCATACTAAGTTCATTTATAATTCAGGAACAAGAAACAAATTCAAATGCAAAATTGCTTAACAATTGAATTTAATAACACAGAAAAAAATTAGAAACAGCAACGAAGCATAATCAGAAAATGTATTCACATGCAAAAAAACACATCTAAACAATGTAGTTCCAATTGAGAAAGTGAGGATTCAGAGGGAATAGCAGAGGGAGCTAACTACGCTAATATGGGTAGTCACATGAGATGTACATGTTCAAGAATGGCATGAAATTGATGGCGTATACAGACTGGTGTGCAGAGCGTGAAAATGTTTTAGCAATGCTTAGAGGGCAGAAGGAAGATCGAGATACCTTTGTGTGAGGGGATGCAAGACGATATTAAAAATTAGCAATAAAATTCTAGTAATTTCACAGCACTTAAGTAATTTTTCTTTTGGACTGTTGTTGTTACCTTCGAAGGTTTACTCCATCATCTTCTGTGAAGAAGGTTACTGCTCGTCCTGGTCTCCCAGCTCTGCCTGTTCGCCCTGAAAAATAAGAATGAGTGAATCAGTGCATTGAGCTGTTAATTTCTAATAACTGTAAAGAAACTGATATTCACTTAACAATTAAAGTTCAACTCTAATACCATATGATATCTGATAACACAATAACCTTAAACTTTTACTTACTTTCAAACTTTTCCATAAATGGAATAATACTGAAAGTTTTAAACGTACTACATAACCTGCAAAGACCAATACTTTTTGCATAAAAATGCTTATTAACATAAGCATACATTAAGACTATCCATACATTGTAAAAAGTCAAAACTTAACTGGATGTTGAACTAAAATGTTTTTCAGTTGTTTCAAAGCCAAAAATAATCAATTAAAGTACACTGCAAAACCTTTTCCTTTTGTAACATAAAACTACTTATGATTTGTAATGAGATGATTAACTATAATTCAGTCTCTTGTTTCAGATTTAATGGTGCACACAATGGCATACACAATATTATAGGTTTATTTACCTAACTTAACATTTTGCCTTAACAATAAATTAAAATATAAAATCAATAACATATGACTCTCTTAGGAAGCCAAATGCCTCATCATCTAATTAGTGATGCGCATGAATGGATTAACGAGATTCCCACTGTCCCTATCTACTATCTAGCGAAACCACAGCCACATAAATGGTTTACTGTGTACATGTATACTTCTCCCAAGTAAAAGAAAAGGAAATATTAAAACTGTTCAAGTACTATATCATGAGAATGATCTTTCAGCTTTTTTTTTAGCTTTCAAAATGAAATAATATAATACAATCCAGAATCAGCAACAACAAAAAAGTCAACAGAGAGCACAAAAAAACAAAACAAATCCCCAGGTTTTTAATTAACTGGAAACAATTCCTCAAAACACTGTGTTCTCCTTTCAAGTGTGATTTTTCTAGACTAATACTTCAGAACTCATAAAGGTAGATAAATTCCATTACAAATTATTGGCAAATTTATATAATTTTGAAACCATGGACCTCGCCTTTCATTGGTTTTCAGCTGGAACAAGTGTCGTTTTTTTAAATTCAAATTCATGATCATTTGTCAAGACTCCCAGTAGGAGGTACATGCACGAGTTCATCCAATAAAACCACAGCTGCTTTATATATCCTATAAAAGCCTGAGAAATGTATCATTTTCTTTATAACTATAGAGTTTATTGGTAGACACCACCATAAGCCATGACAGTAATAAGGAAAAGAAACAAAATTAATGCTTTTCAGTCCTCTACAGGTGCTACATAAATAACAATTCAGGCATTTTTCCAACTTGTAGTTGTATATTTAACTATAGAATGGTTATCAACAATTTTAACACCATGTTCTACACTATTCTCTGGTTCAAAATTATTTACAGGCCCCTCATGAGCCAGTTGGGGACATTTTTGTTGAAAAAAAACTACCTAATCCATTTTTTTAAAATTTGAACTGAAATTTTTTGGATATGTTTATTGGCTAAAAAGAAGGCATTTCCTGCACTCTTTTAGTGTAGAGGCTGCAAAAAGTGATTTCAAGTGGTATGGTACTGAAATCTGTCAGTGCATCACAAGCTTAACGGCCAAGCACAAGAAGCATGGAAGTCTCCAAATGACACGCAGAGGTATTCAGGAACCATTTAAAACCACCTTGGTAGATATTGTGCCCCAAGCCTAGTACAATATTTTGCCTGTAGTTGCTTTCTAAGTGTTCCTGTCTACTCATGATGCTTTGACCTTCCCTACTGAATCGCAGGTGAAATAGTTCACATCTCAACTGAAAGCTAAACACAAAAAGGCAATATCAAATGCTGAGAATGTGGCTTTACTGATATATAATGAATTTACTCTCAGCGGGTAGACCTTAGTACTAGCTAGTATGGAGACTTAAGGATGCTGTATTTCACTTTAAATTTATCAATCAACAAACAAAAACTTGTCTTGAAGCTGTCTCAAAAAGATCGGCCAACACCACCCCCTTTAGGAGCTTCCGGAATAAACTTACCTTTAATATTTAACAAATTGTAAAGACACTCCTTGGCTCCTGAGGAACTTGTTGATATAGGTGAGTATTTAATTTTTAATTAAATTTTCCTTATTAATGTGCACATATGCTGAGTTACACATTTACTTCACTGTGGTACCAGAAAGTTAAATCAGCTAACAACCTTGCTAAATAAATATCTTTCGTTGGAAATAACTCGTACTTCTTCAGCCACCAGATTACCCACTGTAGCATTACACTGATAAAAGAAACAAATCTAAATGTGGCAAACATGTCACTTATGACATCACTGCTCTCATCTGTTCTGCCATGATACTTCACTTGTAGACACAAATCATTTATATAAAGAACAATTAAACCTTTGCATAAGTAAAAATATATATAGTAATAATACAACCTTTCAAACACACGTACCTATCCTATGAATGTAGGAAATGGCAGATGGTGGAAAGTCATAATTTACAACAAGATTTACTCCTTTGAAATCGATACCTCTACCCATCAACTCTGTACAAATCAAAATCCAGATTTTCCCCATTCTGAAACTTTTTACTACATTGTCTCTCTGAAGCTGAGACCTATCTGCATGTATCACATCCACATTAATTCCATCATAGATGAGTTCACTGAACAGTTCCTTGGCCCTTTCCTTTGTTTGTACAAATACAAGCACAGGTGGCACAACACCCTAATGAAAATAAGGTAAAAGAAGTATGTAAATCTACAATAAAAACAATTTGAAATATCAGTACTTTTCTACAATATTATTACTTTTTTTTTTTTCTGGCAACCTGTATCAGACCACTAACAGTTATCAATTTTTATGAGATGTTATAGCACATCTATTGCTCATAGATCAATTTTGCCTATTTAAACACTACACAGTAAAAGAGGGTACAGAATTTAAGGTATTTTTCTGTAGAGTTCTCTTTCCTTCTCTTATGTTTAATGAAATTTTGAGTTTGACACTTGAGTCCTTCATAAGACTGTACCAGCTGAAAGACTCAAAATGAAGTTGGAAACATTGGAAAACCAAGAAAAGATGCAGAAAAAAGTGCATATAGGAAAACACTGCCAAAAAGTAAAAGCTAATAGTTGATAAAATAATAAAGCCATACTATTTACAAAGAAGTATTTGCATTTAAAGTAATGGTTACTTTACCATGATATAATTATCTTCAAACATCATTAATGGTTCAAAGATTACTGTGCAAACAATCTGTACAACTCATCTATAAACTACTACAAATGAATGAAGCTTGTGATACTTTTATACTTTGGTCTTTCTTTTTAGACATTTTCATAACACAACAAGTTATAAAATGTTTATTCTTAGTTCTTATGTTAACTTACTTTCTTAACTATGTCTCTAAAGGCTATAAGCTTTCCTGATTCACTGCCCACAAATAGTAGCTCTTGCTCAACCAAATCCACAGCAGAGTTCCTACACAAAATAAAATTTTCTTTTCAAAAACGATAGTAATAAAATGCAAATCTAAAACGTTTTGAATTATTTTACTTACAACATAGAGAATTCAGTAAACTAGTGTTTTTCTTTTTAACTCTTTCCATATGGAATAGGTGCATTGCATCTAATTTGTAAACATCAAAGTAACTATGAGATTAGTAATAACTTTTGACAATGTAAGAATATCTTCACAAAATTCTGCATATTATCAGTAAATGTTACAAGGCCTTTGTACATAAAAAATAAAATTTTTTAATTAAGTCTTTTTATTAAAGACTTGGTCGTGAATGTTTGCAATATCTTACCCTAAAAAGCTTCTAATTTTAAAATTTTACTTACTTTTATAACAAATAAAGAATATACATAAAAAACAGGAACTATACTACTTACCTAGGTCCTTGTGTTTTTTTCTGTCAACTGTTGATGAAACATAACCCAACTTTTTTGTACTAAAGGTACTACTACATTAAATAATATTTTATCTAATTAAATAATGCAAGTAAGAACATAGAATAACAACACATAAAAACAAACAATGGTCTTTAACTATAATAATTTTTCTGGCTTTCTAACTATGTGATAAGAGCTGTTAAAAGTTCATCAAATTGTCGGTGTGTTTCCTTTGACATTTTTTTCTGTAGAAAAAAACAATGTAATCTAATACATCATTTGGTAGATTAAAACTTTGGCTTTCTATTGGTTATAAATAACACAGTGTTAAATATCAGATAGAACTATTGGCAATTTGTGAAAGAGAAGATGTGACAGGTGGAAATGATAAGTGGGTCTGATTTTGTAGTTTATGGCTCCATAAACAAATAAGATTTAACGCCATAAAATTATGCTTTGCCTGAGTAATAATTATATTATAATGAGTAATTTACATTAAATTTCATACTTCATGGAGGAATGGTAAATAAATTAGAGAAAGGGATGACCTAGAGCACAAATTTCACAATTCTCATACTAGAGGAGGTTGAGAATTTTTTTTAAATATTTCCTTATAAAATTAAGATCTTAAAACTTAGATACTATTAAAGTTTGATATATTAATTATGTTTTGATGCCAAGCTCATTCATATACATCTATATAAATATAATAGTACTGTCTGTTAACAAGAATTCAAAAGTGGCACATAAGTAATAAGTGAAAGTACACCTTAACCTTATTGCCATATGTATCCTTTACTTAGCATGACACAAAGTTTGTCTTGCATTCAAAATTTTATTAAACTACTTTTTGTATAACATAAAATCTTAGCTAATAATCCATATTTTAATAGTATACAAGTTTTAAGTTATTAACTCTTTTGACCATAATTTTTTATAAACTTCAATTTTGTTTGGTTACTGAGCTATCAAATAGAAATTCAGACCCCTCCTACCACACTCACCTGTCATATCCTCTATTTCAGGGTTTGTTAATAGTTCTCTCTCTTACGTTTAATTATATATTACCTATAACCAATAGAAAATCAAGGTTTTCATCTACCAAATGACATATCTTATAACACTGTGTTCTGAACAGAATATCGTCAATTTCACTCAGAGTACAAGATTCATTCCCATGGGAAAGTTAACTACTAGCTTAGAAGAATTTGTAACAGCTCTTGTCGCATAGTTAGAAAGGAAGAAAAATTTTGAGAGGTAAGTGAAATTGTCTACTTTTTTTTGCATGTTATTAGACTATGTTCTTTGGTGCATTATTTAATTAAATAAAAATTATTTAGTGCATTACAACCACAAGTATAAAATAAAATAGGGTTAACTGTCATCAATGGACAGGAAGAAAAAAAGAAGATTGGGTAAGTACTTTATTTCTTGTTTTTCATGTTTATTCTTTATTCATTATTATAAAAGTAATTAAATGTAAAAAGAGGGATCTTTTTAGGTTAGTTAAGATTAAATTAGGTAAAATAAATAATAATGAGACACGCATGTGAGCAGCTCATGGATAATGTAATTCGACAGCTTAATGTGAGCTTCACATTCCCGATGTATTTTACAACTTATAATGGTGTGAAACAAAAGGGCAATGAAGCAATAAAATTTAATTATAAATATTGTTACGAGTTTAAAGCTACTGAGGATAAATAAATATAGTTTCATGTTACAATCTGAAGTCATTCCCCAAAGAAAAAATGGCTGGTTTAGATTCATTTAGATTTTTTTAGGGGGGGGGGGGGTATGAGGTCAGTCAAATCGACTGACCCAATATAGAGATAGAGTAGATAAAATGTAAACTTTTACTGAAAAAAAAACATGTTTCTTCCAACTTTCTTCTGAAATATCTTTTATAAATTAATTTGTGATTCTACATACTGTCCCTATGTGTATCACTCATAATTGACAAAAAAACAAAACTGATCTAGTTCAAATGGCAATTAATAAACTACTTACTGGTGTTATGAGGAAATACTCCTATATACATATATTGAGTCTCTGCTGTTACAATTGAGTTTGTATGCTGAATACAATATGTTTAACAGTTCGTCAATCTTATTTGGTTGTGATATGATATAGATAACAGAAAAAAAAAGTATACTAGTTGTTAAAATGTCTTTCACATGCATGTTTTCTTTTTGGCAGAGGTTTATTTTTACTTAAAACAGTTATTTGCTCTAAATGTCATTTTCACAAAATTATTTATCATGGTTCACATGAATGTTTTCCATAACTTCAAAAAGAAAGAAGTTAGAAATGACAATGAAGCTCTCAATACCTTATAAGCACAACAATAATTTTAATAAAGGTATCAGATTCTAGCTTTTCAACTAACCTCACACCAACAGAGATGGTCACTACACTGTCCAGATTTAGCTTGCACCATTCTTCAACCTCAAAGGCAAACGTAGCACTAAACATGGCACGTCGAACATTAGGTGAGTCACAGGATTTGTATATAACACCCAACTGATCACGAAATCCCTGTTTGCCTGCTTCAAATAATTTGTCTGATTCATCAATGACTAACCACTCCACGCTGGAAATATTTGTTTAAATAATATATTACTTAATCTTACTGAAATAAAGAAACAAAAAGACAGACAAAACTGATAAGAGTAATATTTTTCTAACAATTTCTGGAATCCTTGGAGAGTTTTTGAAAGAAACTCCCCAACAATATATGTTAACTACAACCACAAATAGTTTTAGATCTGTCATATGGACTGTTTCCACTGTTATACATTATGATATAAAGTTATAATTTTTCTATACTGAAAATGTATTTCCAACAGGTACTTACCTCCTCTCATATAAATAGCTATTCTCATTCAGAGCTTCCCTTTATATGAATTTTTTTTTACACGCCACAAGCCTTGAGCTCCCACATACCCTAAGATCAATGTGGTTTAACTCTGTCCCACATGCAAATCATCATGCAACAACCCTCCATTCGATTTTACTGAACTATCACTTCGAGTTTTTGCAGAAAATGGAAGCACCGGTTTTCAGTGGGGAGGAGGGGTGGGAAGTGTGAGAAGAGGTAAATACCTATTGGAAATACATTTTCAGTATAGGAAAAATATAACTTCCAATATGGTCCATTACCCCTGCTCAAATAAACAGCTAGAATCCCACACTGAATAAGTGGAGGGACAGGTGCAAAGAAAAATGGGAGGAGCACATCTAAAAGGGAGAGAACAAAGGTTGGATAGGGATCTGAACCACACAATATTGAAATCTTAATCCCATAAAGTACATCAATGTGGGTGAGAGTAAAAGGATGTGACTCTACGTGTAGAGTGACTATGGTGTGATGGACCATACATGGCAAGTAACTGCATCCAAAACCCAGCCATCTGGTAGGGGTTGGAAAGAGTATACCTTCTTCACCTCAAGTGCAGCAGAATGGAGGGAATCTCTTACTCCCCAATCTATGAACGGAATACATTACAGCAATGTGATAAATTGTTTTACTGATCTAGGAACCTGACATCTGGATGATTAGTATAGTAAAGATGTCTCCCTAATGTAAACTATCTCACTCAAAACCAATCCAATAGGAACTGCCCCCAGTACAATAACATCAATGGAATAAGAAAATTATTGAGGGATAGTGTAAGAGGAAGAACTGTATTAATCAGCAAGTTCTACCACCATGACACACAACATGTGTGGAGGGAACAAGAGTAAAATTGAGTGAGGAAACAAAGACATCTATAATACATGTGTGAGGACTTATGTTGATTGGTTCAACTCTGAATCCAAAACCTAGCCACTCGGAACCAATTTCCATGTGGGGGTAGGATGAGGGATCCCAATTGAAGGGGTGAACTGCAATTTTGACTGCTTAGTCCAAAGCTACATCCCCTTCGATAAACTCATACAGAGAAGGAGCATCAGATTGGAGGACATCTCATCATCTACACCAGCAGAACACCACTGCCCTACTCTCAACTGAATGGTTTTATCATTATTTGTATTGTAAATCATAATCACATTTAGGAGAATTCCTCCAGGGTCCACCACCCCATCAGCTTGGAACTGGAAAGTGGTAAGGGGGGAGAAAATGTGGTGGAGAGTCCAAAGGAATGCCAACACCAGAGACAGTGCAACGAGAGTCCACAAAATCTCTATTTTGAAAAGCAGACCACTCCTGATTTATTCAATCTAAGGAACAGCAGTGATGGTCAACTATCCCCTTCTGCTTTACCCACGAAGTCCATGGGTTAATATGGTCCGGGCATATGAATGATGTATGAGGAAACCTATGAGCAATATTATGGAACATCCCATCTCAACAGTGTGCATTTAGTGGCCATGGAAGTTATAACTATTAAGTCATCAAGGACTTACAGTGCAGATTTGACTAGTTTAAGTATACCTGAACAGGCATCACTCACCAAAGAGCAGGATCCAGAAAAAAATAAGGGAAATGCCCCTGCAAAATAAAAGGTATATATACAAGAAAGTATCTTACCCAGTCACAGTCTCACCAAAGAGTGAAAGATGGTGACAGGTAGAAGACAGTAAGTACCTCAACGAGGAAGAAACAGCAACTCAAAGCAGATAATGTGAGATAAATGTATGAGGTGTGGTTCCAGTGCTCGACAGAAGAAGTACCTCCAACATATGGTGAGGGTGAGATGTAGGTAAAAGAGAAGGTGCCAACTCAGAGTGAAGACACCAGGAATTGATTATGGGAAAAAGGGGATAAGGAAGAAAAGGCCAATCAAATCCAAAGGGTAAAGGAGGAAGGAAAAAGTCACAAACAGAGGAGTGGTGCCAGAGAATGACAAAGCAGGGAAAGGAACCAATTGAAAGAAGTCTTGAAGACAATGAAGCAGCCCAGAGCAGGTACAGGACATAAAAGGCTAACTGGATCCAACAGGGATTAAAGGTGGGATATGTAAGGAAATGAAAACAAAGAAAAATAACATGTCCCACAAGCCGCCAAAAGTAGGGTAGGAAACAATTGATCCAGAACAAAAAGGTCAGATCAAGCTGAAGCAGCTGAGAAAACCAAATCTGTGTTGGCCAGGAAGGAGCAATCAGAAAGAGCTAACACAGAGTGGCAAAGATGAATGAAATCACCCGGGAAGGTAATGAATGGAATGAGAAAAGAAAGATATAAGCAGGTTCCAATCCTGTCTAAACATATTGTGGGCCAAGGCAAGTGGATGAGGAACCAGAGATAAAACATACAGATCTGATCCAAGCTCAGAAGGCAAGGCACGAAACTATTACCCAACCCCATGGTGAACAAACTTAAGACAGCACAATGAGGGATGAAAAATAGAAATGTTGACAATGGGCATCATCAGTCCTGAAGAAAAGGCTCATCACAGTGTGATAAAAGACAATATAGGAAAAAAGAGAAAAAACCAAGAAGTGATTGAGTGGGACAGATCAATCATAGAATTCCAAGCTGTATCAAGAAAACATGACTAATGGAGGAACTCTTAGAGGTAGGGCAGGTAAATGATTGGAAAATGCCATACATGGAACATGAAGGAAGAATGAAATGACTAAAGAAATAAACGAGCAACCAAAAAATAAAATATCGAATGTAGCAATACAGATACCCCATGTGATACTAAAGTCACAGGAGTAACACCACCCCAAAAAATGGACCAGTGGAGGAGAAGAGCCATCCATAAGTCCCAATCAGAAGTGGAAGGGAAATGAACTTGGTACAAGTCAGTGTCCTACCTCAGAAAATCCTAAAAGCAAAGAAGCCATGTTAGAAGGGAAAGAGCCGAAGATGGCAATCATCCCAACATCGAGGTAAGGAGGAGGAAATCCCCAAGAAATAGATGGAACATCTTGATCATAGCACTGCCAAACTTGAAGTGGTAGTTTGGTAGAATCAAATAGAGGGAGTCGCATGCTTCAGGAGGGTGTGTCGCACTCCTATCGGTGGAGGGTTGTTGCATGATGATTTGCATGCGAAATGTAGTTGAACCATGTTGATCTTATGGTACATCAGAGCTCAAGGTTTGTGGCATATTAAAAAAATTTTCACACAGAGGTCAGATAATAGGTAATGTATCATATCAGAATGAGAAATTTCAAAGTACCAATATACAAGTTTCTTACTCAAAAATTTCACTTATGAAATAATTTTTTCTTTATTTTTCTTCCGAAATTTTTTAATCACGGAACATAATCAACTTGTTTTCTATAATAACAAAAGATCTGTCACTTTTGGAATTGTATTTCATGTTTATAAAGACCTGTTGTAGGGCAAATTTTTCTAAAGCTTCTCTGAGCCTATATACTATGAAGAAAATTATCATAACCTCCAGAACAGGCTTTTACTTTATTTCATTCAATGATTTTTTTAGTACAACTTCTTCGGGAGTAACCCTTTAATTAAATTGGTTGACTCACAATAACTCAAACAGAAGGTTGCTCCTGAAGAAGTTGAACAAATGAAACATTGAGCAAAATTAAAAACAAAACAAAAACAACTTGTAGAGTTTTCTTTATAGTATACCTAAGATACTCCAGTCAGCACCTCGTAATGTTAGTTTATACATAAAATGCTGAGAGCAGAAGCATCAACTCTTCTTTCAATGTCTACATTTTTGTAAGTGCATGGAAACAAAGGTGCAGATTGATCAGTTTAACTTATCTAAATTATCACTTACTTTTTAAGACTTATAACTGGTGAGTCTTGTTGAAGTAAAAAAACTAGTCGATTTGGAGTAGTCACAAGTAAGTCTATGAAACAAAAGACAAAACAACACAAAGAATGAAAGTGATTCACAATAAATGAAATAAAATTATCAAAATTATTATTTACCAAAATCTTTTACACTCATCTTTCAATTACTAATAAATGTAATATCTTACATCATCATGATCTTGCAAAGACTTATAGAAACAGTAAATAAAATTTGAATTATATTAGATAAAAATTTCTTTTTTAGCTACCCAGAAAATTTGCCAAGCTTCATACCAAATTTCTGGGAGGAGCTTGGACCAAACATTTTTGCAGCTTTATTAACTTTATCTATGATGTGTATTCTTAGACCTCTTCCTTCAGCTAATCGCTGACACTCCCTAAATGTCTGTTTTGCCAATTCCCGAGTAGGGGACACCACAACTGCTCGAAAACCTTGCTTCTTTGGTTCCTGTAACAAAAGGGGAAAAAAAAATCCTTGAAACAACTGACATAAATAAGTTATTCTTGATTTCAGTGTAATGTTAGTCTGTAAAATCCATAAATTAACAACATCCACACCTATCTTGGACATAAGCTTAAAAACCTTTTCTTTAATTTAACCACTGTGAACAAGTGCATTTACAACTTTTTTTAGTACAATAATTCTCAGTCAATTAATACATATATATATATATATATATATATA
>NW_013666416.1:266573-268233 GCF_000517525.1 Limulus polyphemus
GTTGTGGTAGACTTGTAGTAGATGTTGAGTTGCAGTTTTGTGTTCTGTTTCTTTGGTGTAGTATTTTTGTAAACGATATCCTTTAGAATCCGTTCGTCTATATATATACACACACATCAACTGTTTAGCATGAATTCATTCTTAGATAACACTGAAAGGTCACATGAAAATAATTTGTTCCCAGGCACAATTTTAAAAATCCATAACGTAATACTACCTTAAGGTGGTGAATGATGGGTATAAGAAATGCTGCTGTTTTCCCTGATCCTGTTGGTGCACATGCTAGTATTTCTCTTCTCTGCAAAAGAAAATACATCAAGCCACATGTTCAAAATGCTATTTTATTTGATAATTTTATCTTAATTCCGACCTTAGTTCGAACAGATAAGATTTTTAGAGCATGTATTATGATAAGCCAACCATTTTTAAACATATGGTTCAGACAGAAGTGATTACTTATAAGACCATTCACATCTTCTTTTTCTTCTTTTTTTTTTACAATTCATTTCTGGTAATCGAGCTACATAAGGAAAGTATAAATAAATATACAAGTTATCCAAGTTACACACTTGAAGAATATAATTTTCCTACAGTTAGCATTATGAACCAAGCCAGTAGCATTCAAATAGAAATACAGCAGTAAGAATACACAAATCATTAGCTAGAAAAAATAATTAAGGATATGTTCAGAACTAAGGTAGATGGACATCAAACTCTTGCATTAGGTCTTTCAGAAAAACTTTTTACAATAATTAAAGCCACAGTTAGAAAGAATGACAACATAATAAATAGATTACAAGATTTCAAAAAAGGTAAGTAGTCAGGCAAGTGATGACACTAACTTATTACTAAAACATTACAATATATCTATCCATCTATTCCATCACTGTTAGGGCAGTTTAATGACCTTTGCAAGCTAAGTTACATTAAGTGTTTACATATTATCAGTTAAGTCTTTTTTTTTAAGTTAACAAAACAAACAAACACAAAATAATAAAGTAAACACCTCCATCATCAGAGGTACAGCCTGCATCTGAATGGGGGTAGGAGCAGAATAACCAAGATTTTGGATGTTCCGTAAGATATCTTGATGAACTCCATACTTGCTATGTAGTTGATCAAATGATGCTACAGGGTCAGGAATGTCTGCACCCCAGACAAAAATCTTGTTTTGCTTTCTAAAATGATTGACCTATAGAAAATTGAAGTAACAGTTTCAGTTACAATGCTAAAACAATTAACTTCTGAATAACTGACTTGTTTATACACCATTCACTAACAGAGAATGCCCACATATTGTATCAAATACAATGGGTAAAATCACTCATTTTCTACTTAAAATATGTAGAGGACCTCAGAAGGCATTAGTGGGATTAATTAAAATGTTGGTGGTATGTTTAACTGTTTTGCTTTTGTGACATGAGTGTTATTAACTCTTTCATTACAAGCTCGGTCCCTGGGACCGGCCTCATAACCATTTTGTGCTTGTTATAGTTTTCATGCTATAACTTTTAAATCAGTAAGTGAATATTAACAAAATTTGGCAGATTAACAGTAAACATTGCAATGCTTTCATGCACAAAACATCAAATTTTTTATTAAGTTGTGAGGTTTATAAAACAATGTTTCTCTCATGCCTTTTTTTTCTTTTCTACATCTT
>NW_013666416.1:269132-270870 GCF_000517525.1 Limulus polyphemus
CATCAAACAACACTCTCCAACACTAAACTACTTGCAGTCTTCATTTAAATTATACATTTTTTAATATGTTCGTATTACTGGTTTTACCTTTTTTTTGTTGTGTTTTCTTGCTGTAGTTTCTCCCAATGATTACTGTTTTGTGTTTTACTTGTTTAATTATCATTATATTTAGCAAATGTACTTTGACAATGTCCAAAGACTTATGTAAATTTATTTTATTTTGCTTTAGATACTGAAGATGGAATCTGATAGAATTCCAAAACATTTATCTATGTCTCCTTTTTGTCAATAAACAATGTTGTATATCATAAGTGTAGTAATCTTGTTTATTATGCAACTAAAGAAGTAAAGCAAACAATTATCTCTTTTAGTTACAACCTTTTTACTCGGTTACTGCTTGACAGAAGTTGCTAAGCCTTTAAACATTTTACACGTGGAGGACATGAAACAAAATATTTTTTTTAGGTTTTATATATACTGGCTAACAATACAGAAATTGCAATGATGCAGCACACATGCACTCATGTTATCATCTCCAAGAATATAAAATTGGCCTTTACAAAGTGACCTGTATTAGCTGTGTGCTGGTGGACCAGTATTTTGTAAAATAGTCACATTTCAATTATAATATATTATATACATTATTACTATTTACAAACAAGTTCTTAAATTTCAGTTATTTTTCTTAAAACATATAACAGTAAATAAAGAAGTACAGAAAACAATTATCTCTTCTAATTACAAACTTTGTACTCGTTTGCTGCTTGTTGTAGGTTGCTAAGCCTTATCAAATTCCGCATGTGACGGATGTGAAACGAAATATTTTTTTTAGATTTAAATATACCTTTTGAAATAACCAAAAATCATGATTTAGCATGTCATTGCTATAGAATTCCACTATAATTTATCAAGCTTAGTAACTAAGGTGTATTTGGGTCTAAAAAACTATGAAATTTCAGACTCTCATATGTCATGTCTTACCACTTGGAATCTATCATGAAAAGAATAAGTTTGCTGCCTAAGTACTTCAAAAAGGCTGAGAAAGCCACTAGGGGAACATTCTGAGCTTTCGATTGTTTATTCATGCATCATTGAATGAAGTAGGTGTACATAAGCAGGTATTTTCAAAAACTGAAGAGGTGCGTAGAGCCACCTTGGTTGATTCAATAAATATATTAATATGTCAGAAAATAAAAAAGATAGGAGATTCTTATATTACATTCTAGCTTGTCAATATTGATAATCTGATTATCTAATTCATAAGAAACTACAGACTTTGTATTTGGACATCACAAACATCTAATTTGAACCAATGCAGCATTCAACATACCACATGACACACAAAAACTGATGTTTAGGATTTCTTTCTTAATATTTACTTTTAAATTAAGAAATTTACTAATGTATAATACTAAAATTTGAATTATAATCTATAATTTGATACCAAATTTATTGACATACATTCATAAAATAGTAGTTCAATAAAATTTTGAATGCGAGTCAATAAACGCGATGACATGGTCCTTTGACCTATGATGCATGTCAATAGGGTTAAAAGGACTCTGTAACCAACAGTCATGGACTAACAAGCAATTTTGTGCATAAAAAAGTTGGAAAAAAAAACTCCAAATGGGGTCCATTTGGGCAATGGTATTAATTCTATGGTTAAATTAAATATATATTATAAAATATTTAGTCTTGTAACAAACATTAAAAACAATTTAGAATTATTATTTTA
>NW_013666416.1:271402-281374 GCF_000517525.1 Limulus polyphemus
GGGAATCAAACCCATGACACTCTGATTGCAAGTCGAGCGCCCTAACCACCTGGCCATGCCAAGCCTTATGCACAATGAATAAACTAAGTAAACAGAAAATACTACAGTAACTTTATTTCTTCTTTTTATTTCTTATTTTGTAAAAAAAATACTGATTTGTTTAACATATTTCTTAAAATTAAAACAATGTACTTTATTCAAAACACAATAATGTTTTTATATTACCTAAAAAAGTACCTGTTCTTGTTTAAGTTGAGCTAATTTTTGTGGAGTTTTAAATTTTTCTCTCTTTTTCTCAGTCCGAGCTTTTTCTTTTGACTTAGAAGTAATTTCACCAAGTAACTTCACTTCTAATGGATCTTCTGTAAAAGTTTAATAAGTATCATTATTTTTCAATACAAAGAATGACAAATAGCATAGCTAACTTCACTGCAAGAATCAAGTCTTTCATGATAAAAACCACATGTGTGTGTGTGTGGTGATTCACATATCCAAATGAATTTGTGTGTGCAAATTGTATGGATGAAATTAGGAGCAGAAAATAGCAAGGAAATATTTACTTTTTAATTCTACAAGTATCTATAGTGGCAGAGTTATTGATTTCATCAAAACATTAATGAAAACTCTTGCAGATATCTTGATGCTTCCTTTTATTGTTGAATCTCTTAGCACAATGTCCTTATTCCTGGCACAGTCTTTATACCAGAAGTTCAGTATGTTCTCCCTCCTCGTTCTATGGTTTCATAACCAATAATTTCTGTAAACCTTCAAACATCTTTCAATTTGATTTTACTGCCATCTTTTCTGTTTGCTTCATGAACAATAATAATGAATGCTGCTCAACTCTTTTTCAGGAGTATTTAAAACTATAATATGATGTGCAACTGAATGTGGTCTTTTACACTCGACAACTAACAAACATAAAGGAATGAAGAACAACAAATCACACTGGTACAGAAACAGTATTATTCCAAGTAAGCACATTGACAACACAAACAATGAAGAGAACTTAAACTATATACAAAAATAAGATAATGTAATTAGATTAGTTGTGTTGCATGAACATTCTTTCTTATATATTATTCTTTATAGACATATCTTTAAGACAACTAAATAGTAAATCATACAAGAAAAACACCAAAAACTGGGTTTAATGAACCTTTATACTACTGTCATTACAGAACTACCTTGATTATGTGAAACTTAGTTAAACTACTACTTAATGTGCATAAAAGTCAGTAGAAAATCTTCATATAGGCTGGCGATAACTGGTTCATCACATTCAACTTATCAACCACTACATATATTCACACATTTAATAATAATACACAAGTTTCAAAGACAGCTTAAGACATCTTTTGAACCAATATAATAAATTTAATAATTTAATACACACAACTACTGAAAGGATTTTACCATCTATTTCAATCTTCTGTCTCTTGAAAGTAAGCTCCTCTTCTTCATCATCACTTTTATTTTCCAAGTCTATGCTATTTGTCTCTTTACTCTCACTTTTTTGTTTACTCCCACCAAAGAAGTCCAAAACCTTTTTAACTTCTTCTTGACTAGGATTATTGTCATTTCGAATAATCTGAAAATACAATAGAAACCTCTGGAATACTAAAATCAATAACACTCCTGCATGCATGAGTAATAAAAATTATGGGTGTGCCAATTAAAATCTTCTTGGCCAATACCAACAACTGATGATTAACCAGCAATACTGGCTGATACCAATACTAATATTTAGTATTAGTGCAGTTAAGGTATTTAAATTACAGAAACAAATTAACATTTAACCTACAGGTGATTTTTTCTGGTTGCACTCATAACAAAAATTCATGTATACTATTTAATTGGTGCATTTAGTTCAGAAAATAAAGAAGAAAAGTAACAGTCATAAAAAACGTTAAAAAAAAAAGAATGCTTTGCATTAGTGCTTCTAGAAACTCATCAAAATAAACACACACACAAACTCATATATTAACTTTTGAACTGTAACTATAACTTCTGTTAGTTTACAGCAGAAATTTAACAGTTGTAAAAATAAGTGTTAATTTCATCACAAAAAGTCAGCATAAAACTATTCAATATATTTTACACAATTCAGCCTACAACTTTGCCACTTCACAGAACAAAAACAGCTTTTGGCTTCAAAACACAATACAAATACAATCACAAGCAATGAAAGTCAAGGCAGAAAAATTACATAAGAAAAGAAACTGATATGGTACATTTAGTAGTAGTAACAACAACTAAGTTTAAATAATTTACTTATTCAAGTAATAAAAACCCATCAGGATTATATTCATGGCTTCCTTGTATTTAGTGTAGTATGATTGTTAGAAGAAGGCTTTTCTTCACTAAAATCAGCATTTCTACCTTATAGCATATCAGCCTGTTCCTCTTCTCATCCAAAACATGGGAAGCCACACTGAACAACCACTCACTGTAAACACTGTTGCAGCTTAGCAAAAAGAAACTTCCATATAGCTTCATCTAAAGTGTGAAAATGGTCTTTGTTGCTCTTCCAGCATTAGAGTTTTGTGTGCTTTCTGGAAGAGTGAGCTCACTCAGGTAACTAAACCACAACACTGCTGCTCCTAGCATCAGTTACTACCCTAACGGCACTTTCCTCCAACATTTTGTCATACATCAAACATACTGTACTGCTAGATTTTGTATAAATGCCATCATCTGCTTGCTTTGATTTATAAGTGACAGCTTCTCCAGTTGCTGGGACATTGCATTTTGCTTTCATTTGTCTGAGGTGTGCCAAAACATTTTGGTAAAGTACTTGTCCTAATATCTTGGATTCAGCAGGGTTGCAATGCATTATAGGGGTTTTAACCCAATCTCATTGAACCACATTTCTATGGCCTCCAGCAAAGTAACTTCAGTAGTTTTGACTCTGTGGTCTGAATCTGTAACTTTGCTCAAAAGTCTTTTCAAAGTCACTGTGGATGAGTTAACATATGAAGCAGAGGCCAAGGAGAAATTTATTTCACACATTAGTTCTTCAAAAAATGCTAGGACTATTAGTACTCTTCCAACCAACCCCCAATGATGCACTGTGAAGGTTGCAAAGATTTCATAATCAACAGCACAGGCTTCAAGAGCACACTTCTGCTTCATGAGGCTTTGTGACATATAGTACATCTGTTCCACCCTGTCTATATGTCCTGCTGTAACCTCTTTGAAGGCCATCTGAGCTTAGCGTGTACCCCTTGCATATGAAAATAAGCTAGTGTACAACTATGATGTGCTGAATTTTTTTTTGTCCAATAGCCAGTACATCAGACACAATACATAGTAATAACACATCTTCATTTACAACAAGGTAGAGTGAATGTACTACACAAGGCAAGCTTAGCAAACCGGAGTTTAGAGTTGCCTTTAAAATGTTTATTGCATTATCCCAAATAAGCACATACATTTTGGTACTCAAAATTTTTCATGTTGCAAACATTTTATCAAAGGTACTGAAATAGTCTCTGCCCTATGGGAACCATCAAACTCGTGGGTTTCTAGTACTGCCTTCTTTAAACTGTAATTCATGTCTATATATTCCTCTTGGTATTGACATTGGTGACACATCAAAACTCCAAATATCAGTTGGAAAGCTTAGTGCTGATACATGATCACCTTCAAGCAGCACTTGTATGCATTTTAAAATGGCACAGTACAGTTCTGGCAGATCAGAGTCAGACATAAACCTTCTGCTGGACAATGTATAATGAGGCTCCATATATTCAGTGCCATACCTTGAGGTGATGTAATAAATTCATTGTGTTGAAATATTTACTGTTGTTGCCTCCACACCAAATGTTTGCAGCACATAGATGGCAATAACTTGTCCTGTTGATGTTTTCAGATGTTTTAAAAAATTTCCATACCATGCTTGCTCTTTTGAAACATATTTACAGCAGATAGTGATTGCAAGATGCACATTACAGCAAATACATCCTTGTCTCAAGTGGTTATGCATCACAACATTCTATGTGACAACAAGCAAAAATATTAGTGTACATTACTGGCTGCAATAACAAAAATGGCCAATAGCTGGTAATGTAATTTTTCCTTGTAATGATACTAAGCCAATAGCATATTGATAAATTGGGGCACCTCTTATAAAAACAAGATGATAGAGGCTCATTTTAACAAAATATGAATATAAAAAAACACTAAAATCATTCTCCATGTCTATTACTTATAAATTCCAAGTTTATACTAATCTCCCTTCAATTCGAGTCCCACCTCATACACAAATATTACTTTTAAAGTTTAGCCACAAGAAAGTCCTTAAAAATAAATGTAACTGCAGTAAAATCACACATTTGGTATTAAATTTTGAACAAGCGTTTCTTTTTTCTTTTGTCTCGACTGAATTTAAATTTTTTTTACAGATTAGATTAGAAAAAAAGCAAGATAATTAAAAAACTGATTGCTTATGTCTTTAAACTGATGACTACCAGCTACTAACTTTCTTAGTAGGCAATGCAAGTCTTGCTATATTTCATTCCAACAATAAAACTAGTGGATGAAATTGTTCGAAACTTCATAAAAACTTTCATAAATGTATGTAGTTTAAGAAACATAAAGCCTGTTACTTTTGATAAATTTAGTTTTTTTTGCATTATGATCTTTAATATCTTGGAAAATTATATTAGGAAATTGTATTTATAAGAAATGATTACGATATCTATATTTGTTCCAGATTTGAACTTATTACTTTTTATGTTTTAGAACATTATTTTGAAATCCCAGAAAATTTGTATTGTCCATAAAATGCAAATTTTATCTATTTTTAATTTTTGTAATAATCACGTACTCTCCTTATAGTTTCAAGTAATATACAGACCCGACAATAATATTTGTAAATAAACCTAAACAATAAATGAGTATTTTTATTTTTAACTAGGATTTCATGTTTATATATGTACATAAAAACATTTTAATTTTGTTTCATAAATATATTTTTATTTCAAGTTTATGTTTAGGTTTCATTACAGTCGTACTTTTGTTTATTGTGCTGAATAAACCGTGGGGTCAGCAGTGTGAACTTTGTACGTTTTCCGTAAACTATCTCACACCTGTTGGGGGTCACTCTCGTTCAATCGAGCACAGGCGCATTTGAACGCTACTGTAGATATGATAGTAAGAAAGCTTTTCGGTACTTGAATATCATTTCTTTGAACTTTCGAACAAGTTTATTTCAACCTATGTCCGTGTATGTTGTTTCAGAATAGAGACAAAACTAATTGCTACTACTAACGAATGTATGTAACAGTTTATAGTACAGGTGGTTTCAATAAACACTTCCTGAACCTGACCTCTTGTTACTTGATACATCCTGTTAGAAGAGATTACCATACGATACAGACACCATAAATTACAAAGAAAATTACTTTACTGTTGTGTACGTTTGGTATGAGTACAGTAAGAGGACTAGGAGTACAAGGTTTTCTGGTTTGTTCACTGACCTGATGTGTTGGATTGTGTTGTGCTCTAAGCTCAAGAATGGGCTTCGTTCCAAGTGAGAGGATACTCTGAATGTCACAATCTGAAGTTATTTGCTGGGTTTAGAACTCAATTGGTAAAACATTACTGATAGTCGCATGTTTCAGTTTTGTTCAGTGCAGATTTCTTAACATCTTCAATTATTTTAATACTGTCATAATTTTAGGAAAATTCTTTAACAATTAATAAGTTGTATGTTTGATGCTACAGCAAGTGTCCACACCTGATGAATTCTATCTATTTCTTTATCAATCATCTCTGTTGTTTTCATATTTTCAACAACAAAAACTACATATGCAAACAGATCAACTTAAAAGAATTACTAAAGTAATAAACACAATGTCTGGGATTTTTTTTTTTTATCTTGCTCAGTTTCTCATACCTTTCCAAGTCATTATTGTCTCATTAACACACTAGGAACGATTAAATGAATAAGTTAAAAAAATAAGAAATATTGTACAGATTTTTAAGGCAATATATAGCATGTCACATAGATTTGTTTTACTCACTACAGCAGAATATTAAATTATGTTTGTTTGTCTTTTGTAAAAAACATTGTGATTATGCAATGTAATTTTACTTTTGTAGCACAGTACTAATGCTGCATCTGGCATAAAAACCATTTCATGTCTCTGAGACATGCATCAATCATCTATGTGAACAATGAATGTGAAGGCTATAGTATGAAAACTGTGAGACTTCAAACTAGTGTTCAGTACTAATTCCTTCTTTCCAATGTAGCATAACATAAAATTTGTTCATAAGCTTTTGAATACTTCACCTTATGAAACCACTTTAAAGATTTTATGAATACAGTATTACAAAATTCAACTTAATGTCTAACGTGATTCATCAGACATCACTATCCTAACTGCATCATTACTTTTGTCAGAAAAATTTGTCATATGTGCATTTTTGAAAAAAAAATACTAAAAACTTTTAAACATTGATTTTATAAAGTGAAGTATAAACTAAAACGTTTGTCAGCAAGTACTGTACTTTATTGGATTAGGAAGAAAAAGAAAAAATGTATTTCCTTTCTCCACAATCCCACATGTTGAATATTTATTTGAATATTACATTTCATTTACACTCAATATAAGAGTAAGTAATAAATTTAACAATTTGACAATCATCGTCCAAGATGAAGATAGCATTTACCATTTCATTCAAAGTACAGCATCGTTTTTCGTGCATTTGTGTGTGGATATAGGAGCATATTATTATCACTGTATCAGCAAATGCTCATATACTATAGTGATATACTAAAAGACCCGAACTATACTTGCTAACTTACTTAAATTTTAATCGTAACCAAAGAACTTATTACCAATATTGCTGCAATAAATAAGTACTAACAGTAACATGTTACTATATTATCAACACTGAGGTAATATTCGTTGGACAGAAAATGTGTTAATACTACACTACTGTAAAAAGTACTACTAGTAGTAATTGGCCTACGTTAGTGCTACACCATGTTACCGTGCAGTTGGGCCTAGGCTAACCATACTGTTAGTGTTACTAATTAATTATAATTTAATGTCGATATAAGCAGTTATACAAATATTGAAATAACAGGTTAACTACTGCTGACCTTAAACTTTTGAGCATCGTCTCTGAACCTTTTTAAGTCAAATTTTGCACCAACTCCAAGCTTACGAAAAAGCGTCAGCCCATCCATTTTCGTTACCAGCAACACATGGATTTATTCTCATTGTATCTTGGGTTACGCGATTCGGAAAACTGTACAAAATTTAAATAGCCCACAGTATAATTAATGAATAAAAAATCAACAAATTATTGTCATGCAAAAATATTTGTGTAATTCTTAACTCTGTAAATGTAATATTTTCAGTGTTCAAACATTTATACAAAATAATATATTAATCATATTCGATGACGAGGAACCCACTTTGAGACTAATAATGGCTGGAGACGGCTTAAATGGGTAATGAAGAAAAACTTTAATATAAGTTTAACATGACAGCAAATGTACAACGTTTCGACAAGGGTTTGTCATCATCAGGGACTTCGACAAAACCTTGTCGAAACGTTTTACATTTTCTGTCATGTTAAACTTATATTAAAGTTTTTCTTCATTACCCATTTAAGCCGTCTCCAGCCAATATTAATCATATGTTTGTTAGTCCGCCATTAAGCCCAAAGCTACACAATACTATCAATAGACTATGTGCTCTATTCATCACAGGTATCGAAACTTGTTTTGTAGTGTCATAAGCTTTGAGAATTATCGCTGAGTCACCGGGGGTCATTAATCAACCACTCCGAAAATATGGAGTGCGAATTTTTCACTTTTTTTTAAAGCAGTATCAGGAAACGAACCAATATTTATTCTTCATTATTAGAAGTTTTTCTTAGATTCGTCATCCAAGCCCCATCTACGCTTCCTTCTCTTGGGAAAGGGTGGTGTAGGAAGAAGTTGCAAAGTAGCGGTGATTAGCTAGACATGAAGTTTTTACAATGAGAGATTGAAAGTATAAGGAGCTGCTTTTAGCAGCTCAAGCTAAGGGGATCTGAAGGCATGCCCCAAGAAAATTAGTATTAGATTATAATTTACAGTTGCTATATAAGTCAAATATGTAAAAGTGGAAGTGACACAGCACTCCCAGCACCCCCGGTTTTGACGCTCCTGGAGATAATTAAACTGAGGGAAGATATATTATACACCATAAATCATCATAAACCCATCAATCCTAACGCGTATTTGAATCTTACAGTCTAATAATATTGTTACGTCTCTGGTCGTTTGTTAATTTCCGGTATAAATTCTTCCCGAGGAACTTCAGCGATACAAGTTCTTTCTTAAATAAAACTAGTTTATTCTTTCTCAGTACAACTTTGCAATACACAAAATTTCCACAGCCACTTTCATTTAAACATACGCTATAATTCACAACGATTCACGCACTTTACTCACTTGACTCAATTATCTCTCTACCTGCAATTATATCTCCGCTTTATTTTTCGGGCTAATATATTAAAATAGAGGGCGTCTGGCAAACACTCGAGCCTTCATGATCCTTCCAGAAACTTATCACATGTTACCAGCATCACTTGACTTCTGATGTCGTAACAATATAAAACGCAACTCTTTCTTTAATCTTATGAAGAGAAACATGTTGCTTGTGTTCAATTCTACTAAACATATTTTAGAATTAGAAGATATGAATTGTCATTTTCAACCTGTGTGCCACTTATGTGCTGAAAGATCACCTCCAAGGTTTAAACATAGCCATCTATCATTTAGATCTGCTGAACATATGGAGGGCAATCAGTCAGCAGCACCCTCCGCCTACAGAACTTCTTTTAACTGAATAGCAGGATTAACTACCTCAGTTATAACGCTCCCACAGCTGATAGTACCGAGTGTATTCAGAAACAAATCACGGTTTGACCTTTGTATCTCCACAAATGCAGCTCTAGTCTTAAACCATCAGAACTCCCGCCTGATTTTTGTTCATAATAAAAGTTAATGCAGCTTTACTTATCTGGCATAGGGGGATTGGTACGCTGACAATCAAATCTTTTTTGTAGAAAAATAGCATGCATTTCAGATGCACTCCCAACGAATAGAAACAAATTAAATTCTACTGGATTTGATTTCTTCCTCAGTAATATATTCATTTTGAGTGTAAAAATGACTTAATAACTCCGTCAAAACGAGATAAAAACGATTCCTTGTCCTGAGTCGGTTTCATAATTACACAATTTCCTGAATATTCTAGCAAACAAAGGTAAACATAGTGTTACGTCTCCGTTTGTTAATTAACTTTCCGTAACTTCGTTCCGACGAAACTTTAGCGACACAAGTCCTTACTTAATAAAACTGGTTTATTCTTTCTGAATATAACTTCACGATACACTTGTTTCAACATTCGCGCTAAAACAAACGCTATAACGAACGTTAACTTCAACAATACTTTCTCAGTGCAGATCAATTACTCACTTCCTACACACATTGTCCCGTCACGTTGTCACCCTCTTATATATACCAGACTACCCTATATCTAGTAATCTCCCGAAGGTTCGAGAAAGAAGTGGCGTGACAATAGTCACGTGACCTCGCTGACACAACACTGCCCCTCCTTAGTACTGTTCGTCCCGAACAATAACCACATACAACAAACCAATAACAATTAACAATAACTTAATTAAATTTACAGAATTACAATAACAAAATTACAATTCAATAAAGTCTCTTAATTTTACGGGACGTATCTTCTTCTGTACTGGTCTCCGTCTCATTGGCTTCTGCTTCATGTGGGGTTCATCTGCTGCATCAGTAAATACCCTATCATCGGTAACAGTCACATCAGTGGTAGTAACTTCATCAAGAGCTTCATCGTTTCCCTTCTCAAAACTGAGTAGAGTTTCTTCTTCAATGGTGGCTTCTTCAGGTGGCACGTCTTCAGCAACGTCATTTGTTCT
>NW_013666416.1:282374-286529 GCF_000517525.1 Limulus polyphemus
TAATGTTTTCCATTTGTACTTCTTGCCGCTGTTGTTGACTTTCCTGTAGTTGCTGCTGACTTTCCTGCAACTGTTGCAGACTTTCTTCCTGTTTCCTTTCTTGTTCCAGTTGCCACTGCTGTAATTTTTCTTCTTGTGTATTTTGTTGTTCGAGCTGCCACTGTTGCAGGTTTTCTTGCAACTGCTGTTGTCTCTCTTCTTGTTTCTTTTCTTTTTCCTCCAACAACTGCTGTAATTTCTCTTCTTGTTTCTTTTCTTTTTCCTCCAACCACTGTTGTAATCTCTCTTCTTGTTTAATTTCTCGTTCTTCTTGTTTCTTTTATTTTTCCTCCAACATCTGTTGTAATCTCTCTTCTTGTTTAATTTCTCGTTCTTCTTGTTTCTTTTCTTTTTCCTCCAACAACTCCTGTAATCTCTTTTGTTTATTTTGTTGTTCGAGCTGCCGCTGTTGCAGGTTTTCTTGCAACTGCTGTTGTCTCTCTTCTTGTTTCTTTTCTTGTTTATTTTCTCGTTCTTCTTATTTCTTTTCTTTTTCCTTTAACAACTGCTGTAATTTCTCTTCTCGTTCTTCTTGTTTCTTTTCTCGTTCTTCTTGTTTCTTTTGCTGTTCTTGTATTGCTGCCATCAAGTCGACTATGCTGTAGTTTGATTTGCCGCTTCTCGTTTGCATTTTTTTTAGTCCCACTCTCTGACACCAATTTGTTACGCCTCCGTTTGTTAATTAACTTTCCGACGAAACTTGGCCCCCCAGTGGCACAGCGGTATGTCTGCGGACTTACAACGCTAGAAACCGGGTTTCGATACCCGTGGTGGGCAGAGCACAGATAGCCCTTGTGTAGCTTTGTGCATAATTAAAAACAAACAAACAAACCGACGAAACTTTAGCGACACAAGTCCTTACTTAATAAAACTGGTTTATTCTTTCTGAATATAACTTCACGATACACTTGATTTCAACATTCGCGCTCAAACAAACGCTATAACGAACGTTAACTTCAACAATACTTTCTCACTGCAGATCAATTACTCACTACCTACACACATTGTCCCGTCACGTTGTCACCCTCTTATATATACCAGACTTCCCTATATCTAGTAATCTCCCGAAGGTTCGAGAAAGAAGTGGCGTGACACTAGTCACGTGACCTCGCTGACGCAACAATAGTATTAGAAAACATAGCAGTTGAATTTAATAATAATAATTGAAAAAAATAATTATAGATTCTGTTAAACTTACTGTAATGGACTTCAATTATTTTATAGTAGTTAAAATTCATTTACAACAACTTCCTTTTTTTTCTCAAATTTAATTAGAACAAAATAATTATACCTCATTTAGTCGCATTAACTGGGTATCTATTCCTTTAATACTAAGCTGGGGAATCTTAATAATTAGCATGTCGGACTATGAATCTGAGGACCCATGTTTCGCATATCCTTGTAGCAAAATCACGTTTCGCACTTTGCGGCCGTAGATGCGTTATAAGACGGGCAATCAAATCCTACTATTCGATTAAAGTATCCCAAGAGTTGTTGGTGATGAAGTTTCTAAGTGTCTTCCTTCTAGTCTATCAGTTCAAAATTAGGGACAATTGTTATAGTGTGACGCATTTTCTAGGTTGGCGAAGCATGCTTACAATTAATTATACTTGTAATAAGACATTAGCATTGGGTTTATGTTTTAACGCAACATTTCTTTTACAGTCTCTTATGGTGTTTTTTAAGAAAAAGAAGAGTGTATAATAGTATTTCAACCACACTATGCCCATCATATCCATTGATGGCGCGGTCTTTCACTCAATACAGAGCTCATCAGGCCGGCTGTGATAAAACAAACATTGTAGTGGTAGGAATACTATTTATGGTGATTTGTTTGTTTGTTCGTTTGTAATTAAGCACAAAGCTACACAATGGGCTATCTGTGCTCTGTCCACCACAGGTATCGAAACCCGGATTCTAGTGTCGTAAGTCCGCAGGCATACCGCTGTGCTACTGGGGGGCATTTATGGTGAGACGCCTATTCTAAACGACGCCTATTCTACTTATAAGACATAAGTATTAGGCTTATTATATTTTGAACGTGACATTCTTTATTTTTGCCCCCCCCCAGTGGCACAGCGGTATGTCTGCGGACTTATAACGCTAGAAACCGGGTTTCGATACCCGTGATGGACATAGCACAGATAGCCCTTTGTGTAGCTTTGTGCTTAACTTCAAACAAACAAACATTCTTTACTCAGTTCATAATGTGTTTGTTGTGTCTCAGTTGGGCTCATGACCTCTGTATTGAGCAAAACAGTTTCAGAAATATTCCTAAAGTAACTAATCATGATACTGGAAAGCATCAGTTGCTGGACAACGACAGTAGAAAAAGTTGTCATTTCAGTATGTTAACGTTAGTGACTTTAATTGTTTTCGTAAAAAAATTATTATTTTTATTATTCTTTGTCTGTTTTATATAATTTTATTTAAAGTTATTCAAAGGCTCTTCGTCCCTAATTTTGAAATAATAGACTAGAGAGAAGACACCATCAAATCTTGGGCTACTCTTTACCAATAAATAGTAGGAGTACCTGTCATAATATAACGCCCCCACTTAAAAGTGCGAGCATGTTTGGTGACAGGTTTTGATTCCGCGACCCGCAGATTGCAATCGATCGCCCAAACCATCAGGTCATGCCAGGTTTCTTTCATTATGCATACAAGTGGTAATTCTATGTTATTAAAGCTAATATTGCACTGTCTTTGAAATCAGAGGGGTGGTAACTTTTTCATGTATTGTTGAACCTTGTCAATCTTCTCTTTAGTAAACTGTAGTTTAATGTTTTAGATTGTTAGCTAGGTAAGGAATCTTTTTGTTTTTGTAGTATATCACCTGTGTTATACTCATGTTTACTGATTACCTGCAGGTAAGGTTTGACCCGTAAATAACTGGAGGTTTGAATAATTGATTTTATTGAAGGAACGAAAAGAGTCTGAATAAGTAAAAAAAAGAAGAAGAAGAAGAGAGAGAGAGAGAGAGAATGGCACAAGACGTCAGAGGGTGCTTCTAAATATTCCAAAGAAAACTTTATGGAGTTTTGAATATATCCTGATCTAGACTGAGATAATGTGATATTATATAAACAAACACAATAATGTAATATTTTTCTCATAGCAAAGGCTCTATCCATGTCATTGCTTTTTCACAGGTGAAAGTAGTATAGGGAGAAGTTAACATTCAGGTATTTCTAAAGTTAAATATTAGCAATGTTACTAAAGATCCAAATGCCTGTGATATGATCCGCCAATCTTCTGTGAAGAACATAAAAAAATAGGACACCTGCTTTGACTGTGTGTAATTAGTACATAAAATAAAGTCAGTACCACAAAAGGAATGTTCCCTGTATGTGAAATAAAAAACACATATCTGAAAAAATATTTGGTAAACTATAAAATTTATCTTTCTTAGCTAAAAGAGAAGAGAAAATATGAGACTGTCACGTGGCTAGTATCACGCCACGTCATTCTCGAACTTTCACGTCTTTTCCTTAAATCTCGTGATCTTTCTGGATATAATGTTGTCTTGTATATATAAGACCGGCCCCGAAGCGACGGGGGACGGTGAGTAATTGAATTGCAGTCATAGAGTGTGTAATTGAACTGAGTATTGTCGAGCACGAGTACGTGAGACGTTTTTGAGAATTATAGTGTTGTTATAGAGCGACTGTTGAAATTAAGTGTATCGGTAAAGTTGTATTCGGAAAGAATAAACCAGTTTTATTTAAGAAAGGACTTGTGTCGCTAAAGTTTCGTTGGAACGAATTTACGGGAAATTAATTAACGAACAAACGGAGACGTAACAAGACCTCCAAGACGTACATACCCCTGGTTGTAACGAGATAGGATTCGAAAGTTTTATTAAATGTGAATGTTTGTAGTTCAACAGTTAACTATAAAGATTTGTTGTAATAATATTCCTATATAATGGAGTGTGTTAAAGGGTGTCAATGAGTATTCTGTAAGTACATAGTATTACTATTATTATTGATTCTTACACTTAATGTGATTCTTTTATTTAAAGCTAAATAGCAAGTACGAGATAACCCAACAATATTAGAATATTGTTGCGTCATCGAGATCATGTGATTCTCACACTCTCTACTTTCTAGAATG
>NW_013666416.1:287533-298423 GCF_000517525.1 Limulus polyphemus
TCTAGTTCTTACTAGATATAGGGTAGTCGGGTATATAAAAGAGGGGGACAACGTGACAAGGTAATGTCTGTGTAGATAGTGAGTAATTGAACTGCAGTCAGAAGTATTATTGACGTTCGTTGTTATAGCGTTTGTTTAGCGCGATTGTTGAAGTTGAGTGTATCGGTAAAGTTATATTCAGAAAGAATAAACCAGTTTTATTAAGTAAATACTTGTGTCGCTAAAGTTTCGTCGAAACGAAGTTACGGGAAGTTGATTAACAAACGGAGACGTAACAATATTGATTAAATGTTACACTTATGTTTTAAGCTAAGAGTTTTGTGTTTGTATGGTATAGGAACTCGTGTTAGTTAACAATACAAACAACTTTTGTGTGTGTGTGTGTGTGACAGTATAAAGAATTGCTAATTTCACCCTTCAATAACAAGAATAATCAGTCTGAAGCTCGGTTAATCTTTAATATTTATGATATTTGCATAGATATGTCTCTCCAAACGGCAAAAATTAGTGAAATTTGCTGTGAAAAAGTATAACATTTCAGTTTGAATTATCTCTGTAGTTTACATGGAGCCACTAAAATATCTTCAGCATGGCTATTTGTCACACAATCCAATAATAAAGGTGAGTTGAGTTCTAGTTAGGTGTCAATCAAAACGATTTTGCCAACAGGCGTTGACATCTCACATTAAGGTTGGCTGAGTCACAGAAGATAGTTACTTTACTGATGTTACCAGTGGCCTTCTGGCTATATAATGTTTTTTTATTTCCACAAGGTACTTTATTTCCCAGTAGTCTCATTCCTTCTGAATGTTTATGAAGACCTTCCATGGTTACTGTTTTCAAATCATTAATGCATAGGAGGTGGATATCCTACCAATACAGTTGTGCTAGATTTCATATAGGGCCTTCTTTTGTGAACTTTTTAGTTTTCTCATTTAGCTTTACTCTTGCATGGTCAGGCACATACATACAGATGATGATATTCCATGCAGTTGCTTTGCTTTCTGTCATTCACCTTGGAATCAACCACTCTTAAATTTACATGGTACAACCTGGAAGTTAGTTGCAAGTGTTATGTTTATGGCACTATATATATATGCAGTTCATTGCTTTCAGAAATCCAGAGGAGATCTTGCTTTATTGCTTACAGCTCCATCCTTATACTGCTTATGGGAAGCTTGAATGTATCATCAACTTTATGTCGAATGTTCTAGTTTCAAGAGATGATGAGTGCCCAACTCTCTCTATATCTGTGGTGTAGGAAATATCTGTGGCTATGATGACAGGTGAGTGTCTACAAAATAGGTATAGACGGGTTTCTTCTGATTAATCCTCTGCCTAACCTCTGCACTTTTTATCTATGCTGACTTCTACAGAATTCAGAGGCACAAGATGTGTATTTACATTGGGGCACATGAGTTTTGGTGGTTACTAAGTGTTTCAGTGATAGCTCTATAGCACTTCTCCATTCATGACTGTTTCCTGAGGCACATTTTATGCAATCTCCTGATTGGTTTCTATATTGAGGGTCATTATGAAACTGTAATGTCTCAATTAAAAACAAACAGTGGCATAATGTTGGAGTTCCGGGTCTTTACTACAAGGCCTCAATGGAAAAATTTGTCTTCAAGCACTGTTGGTTTTCTGCAATTTTGTTGAGACTTGTGAGGTGTAATAGGGCCTTGATAGAGTGGCTGAAGTGCATACCATGGCCAGTCTTAAATATAATGTTTTTGTATCTTTTCAATCTTATCTAGTTGTGTAGCACTTGCACTGATCATTGGTGCTGCATAATCCAGGATAGAGCATCTAAGAATTTGGTAGATTATAAGCAGGTGATGTTTTTAGCACTCTTTCCTGCTGTAACGTTCAGTGCATTGATGCCTTTAGTAGTTTTGGTTATCAGTGCTAATGTGGTGAAGTATAGTTGTCTGTCAAAAGATATCCCCAGGTACTTCAGTGTTCCTACCAGATGAATAGTAGTGCCCTCAAAGGTTTGTCTTCATTACCATGCCTGTTGTCGAGTGTGCAGAACAGGGCTGTGAATTTGGCAGGATTGATGACCATGCAGATATCAAATGGTTAGACTGTCAAGGCGGGCTAGATTCATTTTATAGATATTGAAGAGGACTAGCGAGAGTGGTGATCCTTGAGCTATATCAGTATTGGTGGTGATCAAGTCTGAGTGCCATATTCCATGCTTCATTATGTATTTTCTGTGAGTTAGTGCAGCTACAACCCATCTTACATGAGTTATATTGATGCCAATTCTGAGCATTTTGTCAGGAAGAATGGGAGAATAGACAATATTGTATGCATCTTTCAGATCTAAAACATTTCCATAGTGTTCTATTTGTTTATTTGTTGAATTTTGTGTAAATCTACTCGAGGACTATCTGCATTAACCATCCATAATATTTAAAGTGATGGACTGGAGGGAAGTTATCCTAGCCAACACCACTCACCACAACTCTTGGGGTACTCTTGTTTGACTGAATGGTGAAATTTGACCATCACTCTTATAATGCATCCACTGCTCCAAAGTGTGGAATGTAATTGTTATTATATTTTGTGATAATGAGGTATAAACCACGGAACCTCAAATCCACGATCTGGCATTTTAATCATTGGGCTGCACTCAACCCAAGGTTTTCTTGGCCAGCTTCAAAGCCTTCATGTGTATCAGCTGAAATGGATAAGTCTCAGCTCACTTTGCATGTGAAGTAGTCAAAGACCACGAGTATATACAGGTGACCTCACTCATCTCTGGAAGTGGACCAGTGATCTTCAGGTCTTTCCTTTGCAGATAAAAGCCAACAATTATTTCCTAGACTATACCCTATTTAGTCCAGATTTGTCTCTGGATGACACACACACATCACACAGTGATTACAACAATTCTGATTGTATGGACTCAAATGCAGCCTAAAGAACCTTACAGGTTAATAATAATGGTACCTCACACCTCCTGCTCTTGTAACTGCTCAATCAATTGCCAAAGGTTATGTATGTCTATGCTACGTGTGTCTATGTCACACTTTCCCTTGCTGCACAGGAAGGAGCACCCATGTATTTCAGATGCTCTTCCCAGAGCTCTTGAAGTGTTAATTGTTGCATTCGTCCACTAGTGGAATATCCTACTAAGTCACAATATCAGGAATGGTCTCAGTCCTCAGATGGTGTCCAGGATAATGACTTTCAAAGAATGGACAACTTTCTTCCTTTCTTGCAACCAGTTTGAAGTTATCACTTTGTAATGCAGCATAACAGAAACTGTTACAGTAAAGATAAGAATATTTCTCACACCCAAGTGATGCCATATCATGTCACTCAGTAGCCATTTCACAAACTTGTCAAAGTGGATATCTTCACGATCTGCTAAAGTCAGTGGAAGATAAGCCTTACCGTGCAAACAGCACAAATTATCTGCATAAGTTTTCAAGCTTGCCACTGTACCCCTCTTTCAAGCCTTGAATTTAGCCTGATGGATTGCTCTGTATTACACCATGCTGAACCTCTGGTACAAATCAGTAATGACTATCTCACATTTGTTCTACATTCAAGTGATCAATGGAGTCTAGAACTAGACCAACTAAAGTTAAAACCAGAATTTGTAAAGCCTGTTATGGAGTCCAGCCAATCCAAGAAGTTACATGTACAAAATGCTTCAGAAATGTCCCAAATCCTCTTTCACTGTATCTTTGATTGTTAATAGAGTGATTTGCTTTACTTCCCTCATGGGAAACTGTGATCATGGCCAGACCATCTTCCTCACAAATTCCCAGCCATCACCTAACCAAGATGTTCTTGACTTCATAGACACACCATTATATGTATTCTCAAGAAACATGATGCAGTGGCACAATGATAGATATGCTCAGCAGCTTGGTCATCATCTTTGCATAGTCCAAGGCTCCTGTGCGGTCCATGACTGTCACAGCAGTACACATTCCAGGTTGGAGAGACTCACCACTGCCTCCTGATCCATTCACTTAGCTATTCAGTGCTTATAATCTCACCTGGTGATGAGATAGCTTTTTTTTTTGGTGGACATCATACCTCCAGTCTCTCTTGGCTAGTCTTGAATGGCTTTGACAAGATATAGGGTTGGATTATTCTATCTAGTGTAAATCTGGGAATCCTATATAGACTGTCTCAGACTTGCCAGATGCCACTACTGCAATGATCCTCAGTGGTTCACGTTTTCCTCACACTGAGGTTGAACCTCGTGTGAAGACCTGGACAGTCATTCTGGATGCAGCAGACAACAGCAGCTTTTCTTCCCAAGTCAGTGACTCTAGCAGGATAGAAGTTATAGACCTTTGCAGCACTGGCAAACGTCAGATGTCCAGGAGAGGACTTCTTCTAGACCCAACAACTCTTTGAGGTAACCTTCTTCCTTCAGTAGCCAGGATTCCCTTTTGATCATAGATATTTCTAGTTGTGAAAAAAAGTCATTTTATTCAACTAAGAAGCCTTTTAAAACTTTAAACACAAAAGTTCAAAAACAGAGAAGTAAACACTTCAGTAGATGTAGCAAACTCTGTAATATAATAACCTGTGATCATGACACTAAAATTTTCTTCTTCCAATCCACTCTTTGGTATATTTAGGTAAAACTGAATTTACTTGAAAGAAATGAGTGGATGCATTAAACAACAGGACATACGATCAGTATATTTGCTACAAAATAATGCTAAATTTCTGAATAACTGAGTCATGAGAACGAATGAAATAATGGACACAATGTATGAAATGAACAAGGTATCTCACTTGCACAAAAAACAAACAAACAAGAACTAAATGGAGAAGTCCAAGCTTCTAAGGTACTGAAATATCTGTCCTTAATTTTTGAACTGCCAACTAAATGGAAGGCAGCTAGACAGCAGCGTCTGCTGCCACAAGGAGCTCTTTCTATTGAATAATGGGATTGACTGTTACTTTTATAATGCATTCACAACTGAAAGTACTAAACATGTTCAGTGTCATCACGTTTCATACCCTGGACATTTTGCTCTGCAGTCTGACATACTAATTACCAGACCATGCCCAGCTTGCAATACGTGATAGACAAACTAAGAATTTGATTGGATGTAAATAATGTTAATTTTTGAAAATAAAGGTTTTAGTGTCAGTTGCTGAATCCTGTGAGTTTCGTTTGTACTGTCTCTGTATTCATTAGAAAAAAAATATTTTTCCCCCCTCAGGGAGTCGTGCATGGTTGCAAGATGGCACACAATAAGCATCCGAAGGTTTATAATGAGAAATTTATAAAGATGTGTCTTAGGCTGGTCTGTCTGGTTTGATCAAATTAACTGTGAGGATAAGATTTATTAACTGTATTCTTAATTCACAAATCTTAGCAAAGATAAAGGAATTAGTTTTATTTATGTGTGAGTGTCTAATAAGCTAGATATGGTATTGTTAATTAAACTTAATTAGTTTAAATAAAACATAGGGTTTAGGCTATGCGTAAGTTCCCCCCTTCCCATCAACAAGTTAAAGATAATATTGTTAGACTCAATGCTAAGACAATAGTCAACGTATACATGTATCAATGCGTATATTGAAAATGAAGTATTTGTAAATAATTAACCAAATTGATTTTATCAAATAATTAAATACAGGGCATTGTTTCTTATTTATTAAAGATAAAATTGTCAGTTTTATTTCATTAACAATGAAGCGTTAATTTTTTTAACTTAAAGATGTCTGTCTTTATCTTAAAAAATACAGCCTGTGATTCTTTGATTTTTCTGGCAGCTGTGTGGAGTAATTTTTGATTTAGTGTAAATAACTACTTGTATATGTGCAAGACTATAAATCATAATTACCATTAAATAATTTGTTAAAAGTAGAATATTTCTAATAATTTCACATATAAAAACTCCTTTGTTAGTGTTGGCTCCTATCCTAGTTTACTGAATCTCTGGTACACATTCTAATGAATTTTTAGAACAAAATCTTCTATATCATTAGCCAATTAGTCACATAATTTGTATAAATACTAAACTAAATTCTTGCTTTTTTTTTCTCATTACTTATTATAATTTTATATCTTTATCACCTTCCTTTATATGCAAGGTGTTACAGCATACGACTGTTAATATTTTAAAACCTTGGGCACAAATTCACTGAAATAATTAAACGATTTAGAACTATTCAACGTCTCCCACCCACCGTCAAGATCTTACCTATGGATACTAACGTCCAGAAACACTAACAAGTGCAAGGTATTATTTCAAAACATCCTAAGATGTCTCAAATGAACACCACCGTTCTCATACTGGTGTCTTTGGCTTTAAGCTTTTTACCTTCTAAGTACAGAGCACATATAATTCAAGTACCGTATATCGCGGCATATAGGTCGATTTGTTTTATGAGAGAATATTATTCCAAGAAAGAGGACTCGACTTATACAACAGATACAAAAAATGGCAAATTCTTGATCGTCAGTGGAGCCTCTCGATCGAGTGAATCATTCTATTCAGGTACACCGAATAATAATCTTCAATCAGAGTTTTGTTTTGAAATTCTAGGAAACGACTTCATAAAGGTCGCACTGTCCATCGTAATTGTCATTTCGGTGATATATTCAACGACTGAACATAGAAATGCCCCCAAAATGTATGAGATACAAAGCAAAATTAAAGTCACGAAATTTGCTGAAAAGACAAAGAATTGTGTTGCGAGTAGGGAATTTGATGTAAACGAAAAATTTGTTCGTGATTGGCGAAAAAAGATAGGGAAATATCAGTCTGTCAAGAATGAAGTGTGCTGATCGGAGATGAAAAACTGATTTCCAGCCTGAAATGGAAACAAACCTCATGAAATGGGTTGACGAAAACCGCAATTCTGGTTCGATTTAAAAAAGAAATCAGATTATGCTACAACCCAATTGGTGGGCCAAGTAGAGAAATATTTCTGACTTTATTGCTCATCGGAGTTGGTGTATCCATTTCGTGAAATGACACAACTTGGTGTTATGACATTACACGATGCCTGTCCAACGATCCCATGGAGGAATGTAATGTCTACGACGATCAGATAAGTCAAAGTGAATTCAATGAACTTTTTGGCAATTCAGATTCTGAAGATGAGGACTTTGATGGATTTTAAATCTTGTTGTCAATGCTGTTAAATAAAGTGTGTACGAACCTTTTTCTGTAAATATTCATCGGTCTTTAGAAATATATGGATACTGTATAGGTTTTCTGTATAATTTTAAGGGGAAGGGGGTTGAGTGGCAGTTATCAGAATATTACACGATTTTTTTGGCGTAGATTTAGGGTTTGACTTATACGCCGAGTCGATTTACATGCCACAACATACAGTAGTAGTTATATTCACAAAGACTTATTTTAATTGAAACTGTTTGAATTTGCTAAAAGCTTTTGTTATCACCTTTTAAAATCATCATAAGATAACGTTTCAGTTGTGAGGATTATATCAACTTCAGGTCAAGTGTTCATAATAACAGTACACTACTATCAGGTTTTTATGTATGGGTAGAATTCTTTACAGTAGGTGTCTGTGGCTTGCTGGTGATAAATTTAAACAATAAACAAACAGCACACAGTCTCCTTGTTTTAAAATAATATATATTAAAATTAGTTAAACGTATATACAAATGTTCATTACACGGTTAATTACCACAGTTGCATCCAGAGCTTTAAATAAATGTCTCTTTTTGTCAAAGTCCACACAGGTTGGTTCAGTTAGTTTAGCACCCAATTGACAAGGCAAATTATTTCTCTCTACTCTGTTATTAAAATACTATGTGCAATAACTTCACTTTAAAAATCACCACTATACGTTCTTATTGGCTAAACTCACAATTACACAGTTTAGATCTATCTATATAACTAACTGAAACTACATTTTATAGGCGTATTTATAGCCTGACCAATGCCTAGAATGTTCTAAAAAATACGAGATATTATGATGTAATAATACGTAATCAAAACAACGAGAAAAACTTAGAAGGTTCTAGTAACATGAGGCAATAATACAACAAGCGCTAATTCACAACTGAACTCCATAAGGTATGATTCGTACACAGTTACGTTAACAAACTTGCTATAAACTATTCCTTCTAAAAATAACTAAATTTAATACTCGTGCTATACGTAAACCAACTGAATCATAACACTCCCATTAACTTAAACAGTCAAGAATAACTAACAACCTCTCTATTACTTAATATTTCTCTATTATTGTATTCAAGTGGTGACACTACTGAATGGTCAGACAATCAAAGTAGTGAAAAGACAATTTCCTGATGTAGACCTCACCTTTTTATAAATTTAACATATATTGATATTAAAAAGAATGTATGGTACAGTGGAGTAATTCCAGAATCCATAAATCACATCAATGCAAACAATAAAAATTTACAGTATATTTTGGGAAAAGGTTTGTGTAGTATTTAGGTCTACTAATAACCAATAAATAAGTTCACAAGTATCCATAAAATACAGATGTTGGAAATGTTTTTTATAAAAACAATTTAACACAAACAGTAAGTGCAAGAAACACAGAAGTGAACAAGTAAAACAAAACTTTTATTTACAAGAAATCTGCAGGTTTTTACACATATTGACGAGCTTAAAGTTTTCTGCTGTGATTTTAACTGGCTGCTGGGACTTAGAGAAAGCTTTTCAACCAAACTCTGCATCAGGCAAAAACATAGGGAATTCTGATTTACAACTGAAATTCAAACAAAACGTTAAAAGTGTGGTATACCAAAATCGAATATTGCATACATCACAGACTATTCCAAGTAATATTCGTGGGAGAGGAAAAACTTTAACTCATTCTAAATTATACAAATATGTGCATCATCCCTTAAGATGGGCTCATCTCTACCCAAGGAGATCAGATATAGGGCTAAAATTATATGAGTTTCCAGCAATTGGCAAGTGCAAGTTTTACTTGACATTCAGTTCACGAAGGTATCATACTATATGCAGAACATCCGCACAAAACATTTACCTGAATATATATGAATAAATGCATATTTTAAAGTAGTTATGGAAGAGTGAAATTCATTATTATTTTAGTAATTGCATTTGTTTGTTTGTTTTAGTTCAAAACTAAATTTGATATTTGTGCTCTGGCCATTGTGGGGTTGTGAACCCTGGATTTTACAGTTGTAAGTCCATACACTTACTCTGATCTACCAGGGTACAATTGAGAAAAACAATAAGATCTGTTGTAACAAAAAAGTCAGAAAAAAGTTATTTGTGAAAATTTTTATTCATACTTGTGGTTTGTGTAAAACAGTAATACATATGTTAAAAGTCTATAAATTGAGAAAACTAAAATCTAAGGTACAAAAATCTTACTTTTTAACTATTAAATTGCTTGAAAATTTAACAATCACATGTTTTAGTGAAACAATTTTGCTTCAGTTACTTATGAGGTAGAGGAAATATTTTTTGTGACATACAACATAAACGATGTATATTGATAATTATATGTATTAATGTGAAATACAATTATATTAATACTTGCTTAATACATACTGGTCACCAGTATCCACATTTTAGTTCTCACAACTTGGATTAAGCAGAATTATTTAAAGATGTTAAGATTAACAGAGTAAATATCTATGTTTTATGGAAAAATTAAACTATAAAACAGAAAATAAACCAGTAAAAAATTTAAGACTATCCCCAAACATTTATATAAAATACATACATGTAGTGGTTATATAATAAGCATTTAGGCACAAGATACATGTGTACTATATGCTTTTTTTTGTTTTAATTTTTTGTAGTCGTTTGCCTTCAAAAGTGGTGGAATGAGTAGTTTTTGTTTGTAGCCATTTTTGCTTTTTCTGCACTGAAGAGACAGCAAAGCCATAAGTAATTTGTGGCACAAAATGTTTGTCTGACATAACATCCTTCTCTGGGACTTGGTCAGTCAAGGTTTTAGGAGAATATATGGAAGTTGGAGAGTAGACAGAGCCACGTTTATTAGTACTTATATGGGAGAGTGTAGTCCTAGCAAGCAAAGATTTTCTGGAATGATAACTTTCAGGTGTGACTTGTCTAGTATTCAACTGATGATGAGACTCTGGGCTATCCTGGTTAAACTTTCTGTAATGAGCTTGATGCTGACCTTGAAAATTGGGCCACTTGTAAACAAACTCTATCATGGAGCTGATCTTACCAGAATGTGGTCTTGAACCAGTTTTGTCACACTGAGAAGGAACTTCCTGACTGGAATCAAACAGGCTGGAGTTTAGAGTTGGTAAAATTCTATCGACAGAAACTGCAGATGTCCCGCTAAGACTTTGAAGATGAGATTTGTTAGTTGGTCTGTCACAAGTGTCAAGTGTTTCAATATTAGGATTAAGCCACAACTGGATAGGACCTATTTTCTGTGAACAATAACCTGAGTTAGTATGTGTCATGTTTTTATCCCTCATGATCTAAAAGTATGTACGGCTGCAAATAATTAATGCAATATTATAAAATTAATACAAATTCAGAACTGAAAATTTTTTAAAATTGTAAAAAGGAAGATGAATAGCAGAAAAACTGCTTCATCAAACACAAGGAAAATATTACATTGTTTATAGTGCAAAGTTAGCTAACTATCCACATTTAAAATTTTCAGTCTGTATGAACTATTTCTTGGCCATGTTTCAGTATCCAGAAGAGGGTAAAACATCTTGCAGATCCTCAGGGGTTAATTAAACTGGAGCAGAATAGTCTAGAATGGCATTTCCTCTCTTGAGGATTCAAGACATTAGTGTTCCTGGTCATCTGATTGGACCATGCTGTAATACACACTGCTAATACAAAGAGGATCACAAAAAAGAAGATCCAATTCTTTCAAAATACCAGTTTAACCATTGTAGCTCCTAACCTATTGCATCAC
>NW_013666416.1:299275-367297 GCF_000517525.1 Limulus polyphemus
AATCCGCCCCTGTGTAATACACACTGCTAATACAAAGAGGATCACAAAAAAGAAGATCCAATTCTTTCAAAATACCAGTTTAACCATTGTAGCTCCTAACCTATTGCATCACATACAAAAACTTTCAATATTTTCTCTACAGTAATGGATGCTTAGTGTGTCAATTCTGAAAACACCAAAGTATAGGAGAAAACTCCTTTATTTTTGACTCTTAAGAAAATCATCATATGCTAAATAACAACACCAGTTCATTATCAGTACACACTGTAGTATATAACTTTTAATATATCAGTTCTATTCTTGTGCAGAAATTATAATTATGCTGCTTATCTATGCCAGGTACAAATATACAAATGATGACTCTAAAATAAACTTTTACTTCACAGAACTAGTGTTTAAAGTGATATGAGCACGTTTAATTATATATATGTATATATACATAAGTTGCTGGACAAGGATTTTGGATTTTATGAACTGTTGTCCTTTCCAATCTTAAAGATAGCTTTACCATATTAGATATTATCAGGTTCTAATTAATATTTCCCATAATCTTTCTGTTTCTATGGTTATCTATTGTCACTTAAATATTAAATAGATTTAGGAAAAAAATAAAATAAAAATATGTAGAGTTATGTGCCAATGTTTCAAATAAGTAAGAATAAAACAATGCCACATTAAAAATGTGATCCTTTAACTCTTACTACTTAGCATAAAAACATTTATAATTCTGACATAAAAAAAAATTGATTTGCTGTGCTTCACATACTGGATGAGGTTCTAGACCTCTTTCTTAAAAATTCTTTGTAACAAATAAAGAAATTACCCTTACCATTAGTTACTAGCTACAACAGCTAGTTAAAGTAATATTTACTTACTTTTTATAATCTTACACAAAGGCATCATAACATTAAGCTTTACAAATAATTCTCAAAGCTAGTACTATCTGGTAACTTATACTTATATTTAAGACAATTAAAAGAAAAAGTACCTTCTTAACCACAGATGTTCCTAATTCTTTCTGTATTGAGACAACAGATTTTATTTTGTTCAAAGATTCCCTAAGGATTTCATTTTGATCTTGAAGTAGCTGGATTCTAATTCCATTGGCTTTGATTTGGTTCTCCATGTCCTTCTCTACACTTGTCTCTGCTACGAAAAATACATGATAATTTGAAATTCTGAAATAATAGAACGTCCTTGTCAGTCAATCTTTCAATACTGACAATGAGTTTGCCTCCTCTTTCAAATTTGCATATCAAAATGACAGAACTACTGAGATCTCCATTTATTTTTCAATATCATTTGACTCAAATTTTTGAACAAGTGCATAAGAGCACTTAGAACTTTCACTTCAATTATGAATGTTCTAGGTACTCCTCTTTTTATTTTATAAACTAATTATTCAAGCATCATGAACATACTTGAATTGGGGGGGGGGTCACTGACAATTGGGGCACCTTACTTGCTATGTTAACTGTGACCATTGTATTCAATACTGAAACAGTGGCCTTCGATTCTTGATAGTTATACACAAGTCTCTATTCCCCATTCAAAGAGGTACTTTGCTATCAGGTTCCACCAATTATGACTGGAAGAGTAATACAAATCTCAAGTCTAGAATTAAAATATTTATCTATAGCCAATTTTTATATGCACATTTTATATCTACATACACAAAACATTAAAAAATGTCACTGAATATCAAAAAACTTATTGTACACTACTGATATTTCTTTAAAAAATTTTGGAAACTTGCTGTATTCTGTTAAATTTTGAGTTTTAATAAAAAAAACTAACATGAACCCCCTCATCAACAGCTACTGTCTGTGTGTGTGTATATATACAGAAAATTTGAAACCCTATTAATTTTTTGGGCTTTCCCACTATTTGATGAATAAACAGGCAAGAAATGTGCCCCATGTAATTATTGCACCTGCATAAGTAGAGTAAGCAGATTTCTTATTAAGAGGGGTAAAGTTAAGGCCTTTTGTGACATTGAAAAATGTTTTATTGTTGAATATAAGCTAGAGCTTCAACAGCAAAAAATAATGAAATTGAATAGAAAATCAAAGGTATTTATTCTCCAAGTATGTATGTATGGCATGGAAAAATTTTTAAAAATCTGAAAGCAGAGAAAGTTGTGTATGGAATAAAAAAACTGCCTCAACACAGTGATAACTAGTAGTTAGAAAGGGTTGCGTAGATAGATAGGCATTCAACAGTAGAGTAACTGACAGATAAAATCAACAATGGCTCAGGACCATAAATTTGAACAAGAACAATACAAAAGGAACTGTAAAAAATTAATTTTAGTAATTGTTTTCTCATCCACAAATCACTAGTCTCAGCTTCTAACTGAAAGATGTGCCCACAATTGTTTGAAGACCATCAGGATTGGACTGTTGAGCACTGGAAGTGTTTTGGGGGCAGAAAAATCATGATACACACTGTTCTATACAGATGATGGAGTCAAAGTTTCATGACAGCCCCAGGAAACTTTGGAAACCTTGGGTGTTGCTTCCACTGTGTAAGCTGCTGTAGTAGGATGGAAAAATGGAAGCCATGGCGAATGGACCATTGTCTGAAGATAGACCAACATTGCTGATACACAGACAAAGGGGAAGATCAAATGGTATGTGTAAGCATAGACGCTACACGAGGGATGAGTCCCTGAATGAAAGTGATGGACCAGACAAAAGCCACGCGTAAAGATGGAGTTTGATGATGTTGTGATGAAACATAAATGATTGAGGTTGTTGGAGGAGTCACTTGGACTGAGGTAAGGGCAGAGGTTGTTGCTCCAGTAAGGATCAGAGCAGAGCAAATAATGACTGGGCCTGGTAAGAGGCAAGTAGTAGCCAGTTGTCATTGTAATGGTGAGTCCGAAGACCCAATGAGTGAAAATGACATACATGGGCAACTGATACTGCTGACCTCTGTAGAAAAGGGAACAGGAAGAATGAGTGCAAGGAAGGAAACACCTGGAGTAGGGTAATGGATGAGGAGAGAAATAAATGGGCACAGGGTACCCTAACTGGTGAAGGTTCAGCAGTAACAGTAGGATGAGACAAACGAGAGGCCAGGGCGGACAGGGAGGAATGTTGTCTTGCTACATTGACCCTGGACTCCAAAGATTCAGGATGACCCACAAATATTGTTTTGTGAAGAAACGGGCTTGACAAAGATCCCTCAAAGAAGAAAGAGGAGATGCACTCCCACAAGTAATATATCATGCCCCAGAAAATCCCAACAACAAAAGTACCAGGTGGTACTCATGGTGCCGATGCCGACAAACAGGAAATGTTAGATCATAGGAGTGTTCTAAGTTTTATCTGAAATTGATCAGGAGACAGGCAGAAGGCTTGAAATAACAATTGTAATGAGTAAATACCACATAAAAGTGTGGTCAAAGTAAGGCAAATCCTAGAAAACTGGGAACAATTAAAATGAATCAAATCATCAGGATTCGAGACACGTTGGTATGCGAAAGAATAATGGTCCAACAGCTGAGGGGGACAGGGCATACCCACACCCGACTGCAATTGATCAGCAAAACATTAAGCATGAACAAGAATGTCGGGTGAAGGAGGAAAAAAAAGGAAGAGAATCGTCACCCAATAAAGAAGAATAAAGGACTAAAGACAAAACATGTAAAATTTGACATACCTGATCAATAAGTTGTAGGAAATGAGTGGTTGGCAAACTATTCTGACTGTCAGCATTGTGTGACTGACCAAAAAATCTGGGGCCGGAAAAATAGAATAAAAATCGTCCTCACCCTGATGAAAAACTTCCTCAGAAGTGTGTTTATGGGGAAAAGGAGAATGAATCAAATAACTAGCCAAAGCATCCAACACCCTGCAGATTAAAGCTTGAACCTCCTTGGCAGACATTGTCAACCTGCCATACTGGGGATTAGTGACATTACCATCCATCATATTGGCAGGAACTTCCTCATCAGCCACAGTAAATTCGAATTCATAGTTTAACTTTGACTTCCAAAAAATGACTTCCTAAATTGAAAATGTATTTCCAATACTTACCTCCTCTGACATTTACAGCTATTCCTCGACCACCATGGTTCTTCTTTGCCCATCTAAGCATTGGTCTGATTTTTTCTTGCTTGCTCCAGTCTTTTATACCCCACTCTATTACCCTTGGTAATATTGGGTTCGTGATACTCTCCACCTACCTCAATGTGCCCTCTATCCTGGTACTGTATATAAGCATCTTTTTTTTTAGGTGAAAAAACCCGAACAACTTATATATCAAAACAAAACATTTATTAAATGAAATAGTCTCCATTCTTATAGATGATGCTTTTCCATCTTACAATCAGGTTGTTAATGCCCTGATTAAAGAAATTACTTAGCTGCGAAGCAACAACCATGTCGACATCCTCTTTAACACTTTCCACATTTGCTTACGTTTTCCCAATAACATGGTGTTGCAGCAAACGAAAAAGATGGTAATCTGATGTTGCCATATCTGGTGAATATGGTAGGTGGTGGAGAACTTCCCAATCCAACTCCATAATCTTGTGTTGCATCAAATATGCCACATGTGGACGTGCATTGTCATGGAGAAGAAGAACACCTATTCGACTGACGAGTGAAGGACATTTCAGATTAAGGGCTTCATTTAAATATTCCAGTTGCTGACTATAGATCTCTGCATTGACAGTTCACTGTGGATTGGGGAGTTCGAAATGAATTACTCCTTTGATGTCCCACCAGATGCAAAGCATCACTTTCTGCGGAGGGAGTCCAGGGTTTAGGGTTGGAAGTGGTTTTTGTCTAGGACTGAGCCATTGTTTTTGGCATTTAATATTCACATAGAGAATCCATTTTTCATCACCAGTAACAATTCTGTCCAAAAATGGTTCACGCGAATTACGCTTCAGAAGAGACAAAGCAACGTTCACACTTCTACATTTGCTGTTATGTTAAACTTGTATTAAAGTTTTCTTTAATTACCCATTCAAGCCGTCTCCAGCCATTATTAGTCTTATAGATGTTACAAACCAGGTGACCATTGATGTTCTTTATTAATGGCACACTAATCCTACCTGATGCTTCACACCTCATGCTGCACTGATGATTACGCAATCACACATACATAATCAAACAGTATGTTTTCACACTGCTTTAAACTTTGTCATTTGTAATACTTTTAGTTCGGTGTCTCTTTCGTCTTCTTGTGAACAAAAGATTTGTTCAAAGGAGAAAATTCGCACATTCATTTAAATTTATGCACTTTTTCCTCCATTTTGCAATACATAGAGCCCTGCTTTCTTAGCCAAATCAATGGTCTCTGTCTTGTCATACTGTGCACACATTGTGATTTACCACTGTGATTACCACTGCGATTACTGCTGCTCAGTCATTTTTGGACTGTGATTGGGTTAGATCCTCATTTTCCTATGAGACTTTTGTGTTGTCTCGACACACACACTGTGAATTTTACGTGGATTATCCATTCCTGGATTAACCATGCCTGGTAGCACCCCCAAGAGGAAGAAGCTAACCCTCCGTGAGAAAGTCCAACTCATCTGCAACAGTGAAGGGAAGAGTCACCATACCCTGGCACAAGAATTCAAGATTGGCAGAACTCAGGTAAGCTTATCTCTTCTATCACATTACTGGGTTGTTTTATGAACAATCTTACTGGATGCTATTTAATTTTCATTTGGCAGTGTTAAAAGTACATGAACAACTGTACTAATTTAAAATCATTAACTTGAAAATTGAATTTGCATACAGTAAATTTAGAAAGTTACAAAAGAATGAATCATTATTAGGGATAAAGTGACTCAGCTGCTTGGCTGAAGTGCTCCATAGTTACATGAAATTTATTTTTTGTTGATAGTATTGAATATCACAAAGAAATTCAATGACAAGTAAAAAATTTTAGTTTCATTGATTTGTGTTTTTCAGGTTGGCTGCATCCTGAAGTGGAAAGCAGAGCTGATGGATGCATACAAAAACGAGACCAACCCTGACATGAAGCAACAGTTCCAGAACTCCGCCTACATGCAGATAGACACCACCATCTTCGTCCTTCAACATTTCAGTGTCTGGCCAGATGATCCAAACCAAGGCCCTGGACTTTGCCAAAACCCTGAACCAGCCCAACTTCAAGGCATCAGGAGGTTTGCTGTCCCAGTCAAAGTGCAGACACATCGTTGGGGGCAACAAGATCAGTGGGGAGAAGTCCACAGTGAGCCAGGAAACAATTGACAACTAGCATAAGTGCCTTCCTACCATCCTGGAAGGATACGACCCAGAGACATTTTTGACATGGACTAGACTGGTGTCTTCTATTGTGTCCTGCTTGAAAAGACTCTAGCTGTCAAGAGGATTGACATGTCTGGTAGGAAGAAAAGCAGAGAGCATCTTACAGCAGTCCTATGTGTCAAATAGCTCAGCAATTTTGAAAAACTCCTGGTCATTGGCAAGTCACCTGCTGACCCTATGGAGGATGAGGACATTGTCCCCTAGCAGAGCTTCTCTACCACACCACCTCTGCCCTGAACCTACCAGAGCCAATGTCAGCTGAGGAGTACACGGCCATGGATGACAGCTGCCCAGCCCACGACACCCTGGATGATGGATGGAAGAGCCACCACATCCAGGAGGCTCACTGAGCCAGAGCCTACCAGCAATGACAAGGCCAAGCCTGTTCCCTCTAGGCAGCTCACAAACAGGGAGACCCAGGACATGTTGGCTGCCCTTCTGGTCCATTTTCTGCAGAAGAATTACAGCAATTCCAACATGAGAAGCTCAGCAAGTGCACTTCACAGCCCACCCTGGACAGTTTTGTCAAACGTGTGTAAAAAGAATGTGGTATAAACTGTGATATGATACTATATTTGTGATTATAAACTGTGAAAGGACTATTGTTTTTAATGCTTATTATTGTTTGTCATAACAGTCATATTGTTGAATAAGTTTTTACTGCAATGTTATGTTTGTGTTTTCTATGTTTAATAAATTCCTTTTTTTATGAAATGCGTGTTGTATATTTCATAAAATCACCCAGGTCTGATTTACATTACAGCAGCAGCCAGGACCAGTTGGAATGTAAACAGTTTGTTGATCACACCTTTATTGCAAATAAATGAATTTTACCCATCCAAACAGATGACTGGAATTTAAAAGTTTGGTTCTCAAGAATGTGATGTCTACTGTTTCATGACATTTAATTTGTTGAGTCATTAGGCTGAAAACTTTGATTGCATTGAAAAAGGAACGAAAATGCATGCAAAAGTCTGGTGTCATAATTTGTTATTAAATTGTTGCCTATTCAATGATATGAAAAAGCCTTCTTAAAATCATTGTGTTTAGACTGACAATACAGTTCATACTGATTATCCCCACTTCTGCTCTTCCACTGCTACCTTAATTAATGAATGCCAGTCAGTGAAACTAGCAACTATAAATCATGTGATGGCCACTTCTTGTCAATTCCACATCTAATATTGATGGAAATGGCAGAAAGTTGTTGTTTCATCATTTGAGTATCATTACCGCCAGGTTTCACCACATGTGCACATAAAGAACAGTGCCTTGCCTTGGCCTCTGATACTCTGTGGTGCAAGGAAAATTCATGAAACTCATTGTGTCCTATGTTTTGCATTTATCTGTTATTCAAAAATACAGTATAGAATATTATATTTTAGACAAGAAATGCAAAAACAGGTATGCAAAGATGTTATTACAACATTCTGTATCAAACAGGAACATAGAAAGGTGAGTATTATGGGCAAGTTGTAATGGTATGTACTATGCCAATGAGGCCTCAGTCTGATCCCAGAGTTGACTCCATACAGTTAATTGCATAGACCCAGAACTGACCAGATAAATAGGGCTGGACTGTACATACACATAAATACACCAATTATAACAACAAAACAATTTTAGGATTATACTTTTACAATTATTGTATGTTATTATTTTCCTATACTGAAAATATATATCTGATAGGTACTTACTTCCTCTCACATGAGAGCTATTCTTGTTCAGTGTTGTCCTCTATATGCCAAAAAGTTTTACACATGACACAAGCCTTGACTTTCCACAAACCCCAGGATAGATGTAGTTCAACTGTGTCTTGCATGTAATTCATCATGTGACAACCCTCTACCAATAGGAGTGTAACACACCCTACTGATGCATATGACTCCCCCTATTCGATTATATCAAACTATTACTTCAAGATTAGGTAGAAAAGGAAGCACCAGAGGTAAGTATCTATCGGAAATTTATTTTCAGTCTAGGAAAATAATAACTCCCGATACAGTACAGTACCTCTTATCACATTAATAGCTAGAATCCCACACTGAACAGGCAGAGGGACCAGTGTAAGGGATAGAAAGAAGTATCACTCAAAAGTGTCTGAAGAACACCAATGAAGTGCGATCCCCGTTGGGAAAGGAACACAGTCGTGGGAGACTGCACCACTCCTGTACCAGGTATACTCAGCATACAGTGTGGAAATAAGTGTCGCATACATTGGCTGTAAGTGGGAGGAGCACAACCAACAGGAAGAGAAAATCCAGGTGGGTTTGAATCCCAATCAGAATATACCGATATCATAATTCCAGTGAAGAAAAACTGTAGAAGAACCATCTACAGACAGGAATGTGGGGAAAGCTAAAATGGATGTACTCCAAGGTTTAGAGTGGCTAGAGTGCAATGGACCATACTTGGCCAGTCAAATCCAATCCAAAAACAAGCACCATTGGGATTACAACTTCTGACCCATGGTAGGAGGAGGATCCACACTGTTGCCACCACAAATTGATCTATTAAATGGGGCACATGTGTGCAAATCCACAACCACCCATACATCTGAATGATGGTATGAAGGGATGTGCCAATGTGACAGATCACATCAAACCAAACTCAATCATACAGTGACCCCACTGTGCAACATCAGCCTCAGGTTATGAAAACTATTATAGGTGGAGTGAGAGAGGGAGAACCTTTGCCCCAAAGAACATCATCCTCTGGATGGGACCCCACAAAAGCTGGAGCGCATGTGTGAGCAACATCAACCTCCGAGACCCACTGCACAGAGGTGGAAATGATGAGGCAAAACTACAAAATTTAATTAGGATGAGGAAACACAACCAACAAGTGTGAGAATTTATGTTGCTTGGTCCCATTCCAATCCAAAACCACTTACTGGGAACTGAAATACAGGTGATGGTAGGATGAGGGATCCCACTGCAATGTGATGGATCTACTCTAAAGCAACATTATCCTCCTGATAGGACTGCACAAAAGCTGGAGTGCAAGATCAACCTCTGGGTCCCACTGCACAGAAGTTGGTCGCTTCTGTAAAAGATACAAAACCTCACTCTCCAGCTAGAACCACACAGAAGCTGGGGTAACATCAACCTCTGGGACCTGTGGAGTGCATGATTGGAGGATTGAATGCCATCTATACCAGCAAAACACCACTACCATACTCTCAACTGAATGGAAGTGATCACATTCAGGAGCACTCCTCCATGGTTCACTATCCCAGTGGCTCGGAACTGTAAATTGGCAAGGACTCCTATACTCCACAAGAAGAACAATGTGGGATAAAATGGGGATAGTCCGGAGGAATGACAACAATGGAGACAGTGCAACAGGTAACCACAAAAACTCTAATTTGAAAAGCAGACCACCCCTGATTTACTAAATTGAAGGAATTACAGGGATGGGCATCTATCCCCTTCTCCTTTACCCATGTAAGTCCATGAGTTAGTATAATCTGGAACAACAAATTTATGAAGTTAAAGTATCGTGAGGAAAAACCTACTTGTGATCTTGTGGAAAATCACATCTCAACAGTGTGCATCATTGGCTATGGGTAGACACTGTGGCCATACAGTACAGACTTGAGAGATAGAAAGTATACCTTGAGAGGAAATGCTCGCCACTGAGCAGGATCCTAATCCTAAATGAACATGCTATTGAATGGAAATATATATTTATATATATAAAGAAAAGATAATTTACTCAGACACAGCCACACCAAAGATTGAAGGATGGTAACAAGTGGAAGGTGGTTTCACAACGAGGAAGAATCAACTACCCAATGAAAATAGTGGAAAATTAACATATGAGGTGTTGTCCACATGCCTGATTAAAGAATTTCTTCCAATGGATGATGGAGGTGAGACACCAGGAAAAAGGTAAGGTGCCCAGTCTGATGCCAATAGACTAAAAGGAGTAGGAATAAGTGTGAATGAGTAGGTGAAACAAGGAACATGAGGAAACAGGTTCAAATGGGCATCATCTGTTTGATATATTTGCTTCAACTTTTCACATATTTTTTTTTCCATTCCACATATGTTCTCCTTTATCTGGATCAATCATTCCTACTCAAAACTTTGGCAGCTCGTGAGAGACATTCTTCTTTCTCGCCAATTTCCATCCATTTCCTGCCTTTATTTCTGATCTGCTCCAGATAGACCTGAGGGTCTATATGTGAAAAGTTGAAGCAAATATGTCAGACAGATGATGCACATAGACTAAAAGGTTCAAATAGAGGGAGTGGAAGGCAGTGAAGAACAATATTGGCATTACAATCCATAAGAACCACATGAGGAGGTCTACAAATTCGGAAGGAATAGAAAAGGTACTTACTGGTAGGTCCAGTCCTGACTGAGAACATCCACTGCCAGAGTCTGAGGATGAGGAACTGGAGATAAAAAAAAAAGGTAACTTGGTATTTCAGTAAAGTGGTAAAAGCATCCCACTGATTGCATAGCCACCGGAAAACCGGAGGGTTGAGAGACCACTCGGAGGGATAAATCTACATGTGGGATGCAGTTGAACTACATGATCATGGGGTAGGCAGGAGTTCAAGGTTGTGGCATGCGTAAACATATTTATATATAAAGGGCAGCACTGAACAAGAACAGCTATACATGTGAGAGGAGGTAATGTGCCTTAATGGAAATTTGTAATAAGTAGCAAACACACAGTGGATTTAGCGTTGCTTCTTACTGATGGTAGGCCAGTAATAAATAAATTAGTACATCAACTAATGCATTGTTCCTCACATATTACAACAGGAATGAAGTCACTTCAATTTTACTTAGAAAAAAAACTCATAATTATCTCTAAGTAAAATGTTTGCTTTGTCATTTCAGTACCATTTCTTGGGTTCTGGTCAATAGAATATGGAAGGTCAGGGTATTCTATGAGAAGCCATTCTTTTTTTTTCCTATCTTCAATATTTCTGTTTAAACTCTTGATGGTTTTCTCTTTTTCTTCCACTTCCTTTTTAAGTTTAATAAGCTGAATAGTTTTGTCATTACCCTCACCCTACAAGTAAGTCATGATATAAATTCAGTTAAAAGTTATGTAAAAAAAATAATTTAGTAATTCACAAATCAATCAAAATAACCTATAGAGTAATTCTCGATTGAACATACTTCATGTACTACTCCAACACATTTTGCCAAAACAACTTGAGTTTTTCACATGTAAGCTCTTAATATTTTCTGATTTCACATCTAACAGTCACAGTTCAAGCAAAAATGTGTTTTATTTTGACTACTTTATAATATCGTAAGGAAATTTTTGTAACATATTTCTTTTTATGAAATGTTAAAATTTGATGAAACACCATAATATCAGCACCATTAATGTGTACCTTTGTGTGAACAAACGATTTATATCCAGCTTTTATGGCTACAAACATATTAAAAATTTGATCACTATGGCAAAATTATGCTATTTGTTTGAAGGAATTCTATCCATCACTCAATATCAAAACAGCTATGATTGTCATATAAAAGTTGATATCACTAACCTTCAAGGTTTTGTATTCAGCTTCTCTCAGTGTTTTCTGCTTTTCAAGGACAGAAATCTGACTCTTCAACTGTGTTATCATAACCTGGTTTGAGATCTCTTTCTCAGCTAAAGTTTCCAGCTGCTGGAGTAGTGAGCGAAGTTTGGCATCTAATACCTCAGAAATTTTAGAACGTATAATAACATTATATTTTCATAAACATAGACATATGTACTTAGAATATATATATATAATATTGTATTTGAAAAATAATTAATTTGTTCCTAATATTTAAAATATATGGCTTTTCTCCCTTAATGAAACTAAACAATATTTTAAAATGTATTAGTGAGAAAAGCAATGGAGTGGTGGTAATAAATGACTATAGTGGGGTACTGAAAGTGATACCAAATCTAATATTCTTTAGCTCAATATTGCATCATGTAAACAAATTTAAGCTTTTGACCCTAGAATCATGGTCCCCAAATACAAATCATGGACTCATTCAAAAATGAACTAAAGATGGAGTTGAAAAAAGAGAGGGTTCAAAATATCAGGCAAGAAAAAAATGCTTGTGGACAGGTAAATAAATTTGCTGGTAATTAGAAAGTAAAGACATACAATCCAAATGGCTAAAAAATTATTTAAATAGTGGAACTTTGTTCTAGCAATAACTAACTCTAGTAGCATAATTTATTTCTGTATTTGTTGGAGAGTCAAAACATTTTGAAATCTCTTGCCAGTGTCTATTAACTAACAATTTCTATATACATTTCTATATGTATATAAATTGTTTTTTCCCTTTAGAAGAGAAGGGGAAGATACCTGTTTTACAGCTGTTTGAAACTGCCAAATCATAAGCAAAGAACATTATGCATGAACATCGGATGACATCAGAAGCTTTTTTTCTTAATTAATGGTAAGTTCTTAAATATAAGGAAGACGTAAGCAGACATGAAGAACTATGCACACATTATTTTAAATGAATTCTGAAAATGTATCAAATTCCAAACATTGCTTAGTAGAGTTGTCATGAGTGATCTTTCTTTAAATTTCTATTTTCTATTTAAATGTCTATCTTCTGTTTGACATTTGTTACATAACATTTGGATGGTTGACATACAATTTCTTAACTTAATTCTTCCTTACATTAAAAAAACAAAAAAGTAAGCATTTCATTTTTTTCTGCCCATAATTGAAATAACACATGATGAGAAGACAGAACCGGAGACAAAGATCGGGGATGGGGCAGATAACACATTATGGATGGAGGAGAGAACGAATTTTGCACCTGACTGTCTCCAATTTTTGCACCATTTGTAGGATCACTGAGCAAACAGATTTACCTCTGCTGACCTCAAAAATGGTTTCACAAAATTTACAAGAGCAAACCTTCTACCTATGGCAGAAAACACAAGCCAGTTGTAGTTGAAAAGATTGAAGAAATGTATGGGCAGACAGAAGAATGTGGGCTCTTTGTTCATGAAAAAGTTGCATAGCTGGCAGCATCATCAGATAGGACTGTGGACTCTTTCTCTATATTCGTGTATCTTCGTTACTAAGGACCAGCATACTGACCATATTAGTGTTCCCTGATTAACTGCAAGGCCATTTGATGTGCTCAGTTAGCCAGTTCTGCTATTTCTGTGGAAACATCTCAAAGAAATCTCTAAACTTAATGTTTTTTTATGAGGATTATTTAAAATCAGCATTTCTGGAAAGGCACATGCACCAAGTTTACAAAAAATATTTTGGTTAATTTTTTTCCCTGAACAATGTGTTATGTAGGTAAACATACATAGCAAATGAATCATAATTTTAGTGAATGTCAATGTACAGAGTAGGGCAAAAGTGACTATACATCTTTTCCATTTGGTGCATATTTAATTTCTAACTATAACTTTAAAACAAACGATTAAGTTAGTTTCAATTTCTTCATAATATTTTCTTTATTATCATGTAACAGTAACTTTTGTCCTAGCCTGTATAGTCTACTTAGTTGGTTTTACTTTTTAATGTTGCTTTATTTTCAGCAGAATATAATTTTTATAATTCTTCTAGAAACCAGTCTAGCTGGTGAAGGGGAAAAAAATTAATTTTACCATGTAGAAAAACTTAAAAATTAGAAAAAGTACCATATCAATGTTTCTTGAATAAAAAAGGTATGATAATGAATTATATAATGTGCATTTAGATTATTTTTTTCTCTATAAAATCATCTTTGCATTCATTTAACAAATGAGCTTAGGTCATACGTGTAATGAATCACATAATTATGGCAGGGTTGGATCTTGTTATGATCTCCCTCTTCCTTCCACTTTATGACCAATATCCATGCCCTTAAAGGCTTGGCCTTTTTGCAATGCCAAGGAGGATTTTGTACTGGTCATCTTTGATTTATACAATAAGGTACAAAACACTGAGCTATATTGCATGCTTTTTTGACTCTTTCTCAATATGCACCTGCCACCCACTCACAACCATTAGTTAAATGCAATAAAGTACCAAGAAACGTATGGTATCATTGCTCAAAGTGACACTTTTGGTTTAGTTTGCTGATCATCAACTGCATTACTTTATTGAAAACTTTAACAGACCAAAAATTTTTTTTTTTTATCTTACACTTATTTTTCTCAGAACCAATGTTTTAATAATAATTAAGATTAGTTCATAAACTAATTTCTTCAATTTTAGGTGGAAATAATACTGACCTAAACACTATGACAAAGCACAGTGCTGAAATAACAATAATTATTTTTTCTAACAAAATCCTAAACAGTTAGATTAATTCTAAGATAATAGTCTATTGATTGTTTGTCACACAGTTTTTTAACATCCTTTTACTGCAAATACAATAAAATGTTTCATATTTTCTCAATTGTAATACTTTTCAATCTGCTATGATACATGATTGAGTGTGTTTGCTTTTCAGAATTTATACCTCAGGATGTTCTAATAATATTTTGATCTCACTTTTTTCTCTCCTTCTAGTTGAAGAAATTCAGTTTCCAGTTTTTTGATGACTTCTAATTTCTTGCATAAAATCTCATTTCTTTCTATCATTTCATTTCTTTCTTGTTGAAGATTGCTGATTGTAATTTCATCCTTTTTGGTTTTTTGTACTATGTAGTTCCAAAAAACATCTTAATATATATTCATTTCACACTTAATTTCTAAGTTCATCAGAGACTCACTACAATTCTGAATACCTATAATATTAATTAGCAATAGAAAGGTTTCCAAGGATAAAGAAAATAGTGGGCCTTGTAATGCATTTAGAGAAATTTAATTATTTTTCTTTTACAAAGTTTTTAGACAAAATAACTCTTAATTTAGAATAAATCTCCACAAAATTTTAGTTCAATCATACCTGCAACTTCTTTAATCAGTTTATTTCAGTAGAAACCTTTCATTCTTAATTCAATCAAATATTTTCAAAAGTGTTGAATGAATTTAATTTGTACAAGTTTCTGTACTTTATTCTCGAATTTAAAAACTAGCTACAACTTGTACATTTTCTGGTAAGTTTTAAAAATGTCAGTTCTACAACTTCTTGGATAGCATGTATTACTTGTACTTTCAAACAACATTCTTAAAACTTTGAAGACACCATAAGTTACTTTAAATGAAATCCATGCAATGCCCTGTGTGCTATAAAGCAATTTTAAATACATTAGACTTGTACTTGCACAAACTTTCAATAAACTTCAAGCACCAATGTTTCAATTCAATGTGCACAATAACTTTATTTGTATAATGTTAAAAACATGCTCTATGAGTTTTGGTGGACAGCATTATCCACCATCTTAGTCTTCTGAAAACACTGGTACCGTAATATTTACTCAAAGCAATTCTTTTTTAAGTTTAAAGGTAGTATGCATATATAACAGCAACACGAGACTACTTAGTTTACTGGGCTGACCAATACAAAACTATTACTTCCCTTGGTTGACTATCGTGATACTACTTATTGCATTTGGTCAACCAACATGAGATCACTTACTATGCTCAGATGATCAACATGAGACTACTGACTGCCCTCAACTGACCAACATAAGATTTTTTCCTGTTGACTAACAAAAAGATACTTAACATACTAAGCTGACCATCAGAAGACTTAGTGTTCTTAACTGACCTTCAGTAAAAGAATACTTACTGTACTCAGCTGTTTGATAGTTTTCTTGCTTTAATTTTGTCTGCAGGTCTAAAAGTTTGTCTTCCAAAGCCTTCCTCTCTAGTTCATTATTGGCATTCAAATTTTCAACTGGATAAACAGAAATAGAAACTGACATATTTTCTCATATTATGATTGCTTTTTTGTCAGTGAGAAGGAATACTCTTATGAAATCAAAATTAAAATTCTGATGATATGAATCAAACTCTTTTATTAAAAAAATACAAGAAAGGCAATTTTTGTTAAATCAGCAGATAATCAGAATGTTAAGAACTATTGAAAACATAGTACTCAAGTATTTTTAAACATGTACTAAGTGTTGTGAGCTTGAATGAATATATATAAAACGTAATAACAGAAGTTGTTCCTTCCTTTATTGTAGAATGGAACAAAGAGAATGTTGCACTTTGAGGGTTTTATGTGTCGCAGTTAGCCTGCTTTGCTGATCTTATGTATTCTTATTATAATAACTGCATTCTACCAAATTTATTTTTATGCCTTTCAGCTGTCATTAAAACCAACATTCCAAACTGTTGATTTCCTGAGAAGGAAACCTTCATAATTTGTGATACCTAATCTAAAGTCAATTACATTGAATACAACAGGTTCAATAAGTCTAACAACAAAGTATTCTGTATGAAGTGTTTAAATGCTTTTAGGAAAAATGTAATGTCAGTTACTAACTCTTTAATAAAACGAATACTGAAACAAATTTAAAGAATTAGATCCCATATGATAATTGATGTTATATGTTAACTCAAAATCTACATATTTAAGAACACAAATACACACTCTGAAAAAAAAAATTCCAGAGATAGTCTTGAAATTCTGATACATAAAAGAAGTATTGCTCACACCATTAAGTACTGGCAGACTAACATCCAATTCCTACCAATGCAAGTATTATTTACATTATGACAAAGGTTTTATGTCCAAAATGTCTTTCTGATATTAAATGTCTAACACCTCATACAAACACGTAGAATAATTGAGCCTGTTTAACTACTTCTTGGCATTCTGGTCATCCTTAACCTAAAGCGCAGTAAAACACCTTTTTCTGATTCTGCATCTAAAATCTTCTGTAACTCTTCAACAGTCTTATGGTGTACCTTCTTCAAGTTTTCTAAATAAGCTATTTTCTTTTTTAACTCCTCTTCTAACTCCAATGCTTTTTTCTGGTAGTAAGTTTTATCTTTGTCTTTGCATTCGGACTCCTCATTCAAAGTTTTTATTTTGGAAATTAACAAGTTCATTTTCTCAGCAACCTGCCAACATGTGAAAAACATGCTTTGAGGACCTTCATTTGCAACTTTCTGAGTAGTAACATTATTTTCAGTCAATGAATTATTGCCATGTAATATCTTTAGTATTTCACAAAGATGATTAGAATTAGGGCAGATGAAATTTTCTGTTTGTATTTCTTGGCTTGCCACTGATGGTTCAAACTTTGTACATGTTAATGTCCCATAAGCTTTCACCTACAAATGGAACAATACAGTAACAATTAAGGAGTAACAATAACAAGTTCAGTCCTATTAAAAAATTCAAACCATTAAAATGACTTTTTCAGCTTTATTCTTATGCCAAAGCTAACATAATTGAAACAGTAGATAATAAAGCACAAAGTCTGAAACATGATCACTTCAATGAAAGTACGTGAAAATTGATCAATGCACAATGTAACACTTTACAACTGTGGTAACAAGCCAATGTCCAGTCAGTTAAATTTATTGTTACAATACATGGTTTATAAATCAATGGTGATAAAGTGAAATACTACTGATACTGGCCATGTATATTTTAACTTCAGTTAATATGCAAAATAGGAGTAGGAGCAGAAATTAAGTAATTGTATAAAGTTAGCATACAGGTTGCTTTGGGTGAGGGTGAGAATGTGTGTACACAAGGGTGCACAGTAGTAATGACATCAGGGCTATAGATACTGGTTTAGTAATTGAATCAACCCAAGTGAACTTAGTGACAAGAAAATATAATTATTTAGAGGTTGAGATACAACTGTGATATTCATAGTGTAAATAATTTTTGTACATAGTTTGACTTGATTTGAATACATTACTTTAAAACAAGTGGAGTGTGTGCTGTCCATTTATTGTTGAATTTATCACCAACAAGTCACAGACACCTACTGTTGAAGAGTCCTCAGCCCACTCATACATAAAACCCTGACAGAGCATAACAAATTGAATAATAGTTTTAAAGATAATTCTTTCAGATTTAAAGATAAATGTGGTAAATTCAAGAATAGGCTTAGTTTCTATTATTCTAACAGCATTAAGAACAAAATGGATGAGTTAGGGCCCAAGCTGAAATAGAAATACTGAAATTTTGTTAGATTTGAAGAATACCGATAACAGGATTTATTTTGAATGTCCATGGTATAAATCATTTACTATCACAGACCTTTTTAGAAAGAAGAGTGGTCTGTTAGGATTAAAGGCATAAAAAATGGTAGTTGAGGAGCTTGAGTCTATACAAGTTAGAATAAAGAGTTTCAAGGATACTAAGATTTTATTTGGTAATGAGGTTAATGAGAAATTGTATAATGAAATCAGGATTGCTACCAATACAAGTACTAATGAGATTTTAAACTCATTGACTGGAACTGTACTTTGACAAATATTGAGGGAGAGAGATTTATTTAAGTGATTCTGGATGGTTTTCTAAACCAAATGGTCAGAGAGTCAACCAGAAGGAATTATTACATTTTAGATTTATCATTAACCACTAATGCTTGCAAGAGTTGAGGAAAGGGAACATTTGGATAAAAGTGATTATTGCATAATTAGGTTTGATGTTTTGTTACATGTTGAGATAAAAAGATGTGAGATCTTTATTTCTAATTTTTAAAAAGACAATTTTAGGCCATGAAACAAGATTAATTTATCATCAGTGAATAAGGAAAATGAGTTAAAAGATGATGTGACACAGATATAGGATATATTTGAAAATAAGTTGCTTTTAATTCAAGACAGCCATGTTAATAAAAAGAGAATAAGGATAACAGGGATAATCAAACCTAATTGGCTTTCTATAGACATAAAAGAAAGAAAATCTGGGATAAATGTCATAAATTTAGAAAGTTTAAACAGCTGGTTGATAATGTTAAAACTAACAGCAAGGATTCTTTTATGTAAGCTAAAGGTAAAAAAAAAAGAGGTTAAAATGGGAATTGGTACCTTAAAAGATATTGGTGGCAAAATTTTGTTTAGAGAGTGTAAAATGGATGAACCTTTAAACATTCTATTCTCTTCTGTTTTTACAAAAGAAGAAATGAGCAATATTCCTGACACTCAGCTACTATTTTATGGGAAAAACTGGAATTGACCTGAAACATATATATATTATTCCTTTGGTTTTAAATAGTACTACTGAGAGACTGAAAATAAACCACAGCTAGATAACATAATTGACCTGCTCTATTTCATTTTTGGCAGGTCAGTAGACATTGAACAGCAGCCTCAAGATTGGAAAGTTGCCAATGTTACTCCTATTTTTAAATGGGGTAAAATTAAAGGCTAGTTAGTCTTACTTCTGTAGTGAGTAAAATTCTAGTTTCATTAAAAAAGCTCTACAAAATCAATTATTAAAATATGTTATCATAAATGAAAGCCATGAATTCACCAAATTTAAAAGAAATCTTATCTTTTTTGAGGATTTTACTTAATTATCTGGACAATGAAAAGTGAGAAATTGGTGGACAGAGGTTTTCAGAAATCCCATCATAGAGATTGAGGAAAGACTAATTAATTTGATTGTAAGGTGTTTTGATAGGAGAAAGCAAAAGTTTGATATTAATGGAGTCTAGTCAAACTTCATCCTTTCCACTAGTGTAGTGTACAGGGTCAGTACTTGGGCCTTTGTCTTTTCTTATTAACATTAATAATATTGATAGGGGAATAATTAATAAATAAGTTAAGTTTGCTGATTACATTAAACCCTTCGGGTATTTCTAAATGTGATGAGTATGGTGATGTATTACAAAATATCTTTGATCAATTAGTAAGTTGGGAAAGTCTTTGTCAAATGACTTCTAATTATAGTAAGTGCAAGGTAACAGATTAGGGTTTTCATAATGGATCACACATTTAATAGATATGGGAAGTAACCCTCTCAATAATGTGACAGAAGAAAAGGGTTTTGACACTGTGGTGGATAAGTCAGATGAGGTACTCAAGCCATCAAGGCAGTGCTAAGTTGCTAGTAAGGTGTATTTATAGACATTTTTATTACAAGAAAAAAAAAATCTCTTTACAAATCACTAGTTTAGCCTCACTTGAAATACTGTGTTTTGGTCTCCTTATCTAAGAAAGAAAACTGACTTCTTGGAAAGGGTTCGGATAAGGGCTATTAGGATTATCTTAAGGATTGAAAAGTTATTTTACAGTGATAACTTAAGATCTTAAATTTATTTTCTCTTGAGAAAAGACAGGTAAGAGGTGATCTTACTGAAGTACATTTACAGATTATATCCAGGGATTGACAGTGTGTTATTTTCAGACAAATGGATTTCCCAAAAGAGTAAAGTAAGTAGATCCACTATACACTTTGGGATGTTTGGCAAGATAAATTGTAAAGTATTACTGAGTTCCATTAAAACTAAGTCTATGCTAAGAAATAAATGGGCTAGGTAAAAATTATGATATAGAATGGAAATAATCTGTATTCATATTAGCTCATGATGCTCATCCATCAGGAAATCTCAAGATCAGTCTGTTAACAGATGTAGTGCTGTTAGCTATAGTGAGCTATCCCATGTCTAATGCACTAGCAAGGTGAGGGTCATACAAACAATATATTGGTCAAGTGACATTTCTAAGGGTTTTGTGAGTGCTCATGCTCTATCTCGGCCATAGATGATATATCCCTAACACAGTTGAATTCCACTTGTTCAAGAGTTCAGCTAAGTTCATAGATCCAAAAAAGGGTCTTAACCACTCAATACAATCATGACATGTTCTAAAATTATTTCAGAGGTGGCATCATAAAAACTATACCTTTGTCAAGTGACATTCATATGGGTTTTGCATTCACTCATTCTCTATATCACCCATAGAATATATATATCCCTAACACTTGTGAACCTTCTCAGTCAGCCAAGCTTCAGTAAGTCCCCACTTGACCAATACCTTTATGTATAGCTGTGTTGCCTTCTGTCATTCCCACTGGACAACAGCCAAACACAACTTATCTTTCGACCTATTCTCATTCCCTTTACTATTGTTGGCTCAGCTATCACACGAATACAGCCTGATTCCAATAGGAAAAAATGGTGGTTGAGACTACAATACTAGTTCTTACACATGAGCTGACTTAAGTTAGGTGATGTAACCTTTACTTTTGACTATTAGATTCTACTAATATATATATACATTGTATCTCCTTAGGAACTTTATCTAGTTACAAGTTTAGTACTAGCTCGGTGAGACATAAAATGTTTCACCACACAGGTCTTACTTTCCACCTATAGCAGTACTCTCACAGCCTGCATTTTCATGCATTACAAATGTATCTTGTACTGAAACAATGTTCAGATAATATTTAGAAAACTGTGTGCTTAATGTTGCTATTCAGGAATTGTTTCAACTCTCACATGGTGTCCTGGATTAGGACATTCAATGAACACACAGGGTCTTACCATGTGGCAAAAAAATCTATCTGCATTTCTGTGTTGCAGGAATTGGCAATGTACTAGGACAAAGTCATATTCTTGCAAGATTGTTATCCAATGTGCTATCAGCCCTTCTTGATTTTTAAAGTTCATTATCCATTTCAGCAAACCATGTTCACTCTGAAGGTGAACCTTCTACCATATACGTAGTGTCAACAGTGCTTTACAAAGACCCAAGCTACAAGCAGTTTTTTCCTTGTTGTACACATGTACAGTATCTGCATTCCGCACCAGAAAGCGTACTCTAGCAGATTCAATTACACATTCTACTCTGTCTTGCAACTGTGATAAAACTGCCTCAATCCCTCCATCCCTTGCATTGGTGTCCAACAGGAACTTCATGTCTTATTGTGAATATGCCAGCTTTAGGGATCAGAATGCTTGTTCATACTCCTCACTCCATCCAAAGTGCATCTCAATTTTGGTAAGAACAGACAATGGTTCTCACCAATAACTTTAATGTAAAACCATTTATGCATAATGTTAATTTATTTAAAAAACAAATTGAAAAATAATGGTTATCTGGACTGGTTTAGTAAAAATTATTTTTTTACTTTTTTATAATAAATATGAAACTATATTAAGGGTTAAGCTCTCGTTCAAGAAGAATACATTATGGAAAATTTAGAGAGCATTCATTACTTGGATTAAGTAGCTAATTGTCACTTTTAGAATAGTTCAGTATACTGGGGCAGAAAGACCATCTTCATGTAGCTGGGCTTGTCTCAGCATAGCCGGTTTATGCTTGAACAGTAAGGGTCTCTTACTTTGGTTAACATCAAATAAAATGGTGGAGGTTGGAAGTTCTGTAGAAATTAAGGGTGGCTTAATTCTGCTATAAGAATATTATATTATCATTATCTATGACATCAATTAAAATGGTGGAGGTTGGGAGTTTTACTATATTAAAGTTATTTCCAGGTATTAAGGGTTACTGTCTTCCCACAACTGGCTGCAGACAGCGAAAGGCAGTTGGAGTTGAGACGTTGTGGGTTCAAGCACTAAACTCCTAACCTTTAACTGATTTTCCTTAGTTGTTGGCAAGTTTTTCCTTGGCATTTGGATTTTGCCTGATAGATGGAATATCCACAACTCATTTGGATGCTATGACCACAGGCATTATCATTCATGATTTAAGGATGACAGCAAGGAATGGTAGCAGAGGTGTAGTTTTGAATTTCAATTTTATTATGTTGTTTCTGGTTTATATATATATAAAAGATAAAAAAAGGTGGTATATAGATACACCACTGGATAAGCGGCCAGTGGGCTTACAGAAACACTCCATCTCCACAGTGAGTGTTATAAAAGTATACAGATATATTTCTAAGATATAAAATTCAGCATATGTGACCAGGCCATACCTGCCACCAGTTGAGATCCTGAAATATGATGCATATCAATGAAGTACGATAAAAAAAAGATGACTTACCAGAGTCAAAGGTGAACAGACGTGCAGAATTGCCACAAGACGAAGACAATACCTGCCCAAGGAAGACAGAAAAAGAGTGATGAATGTATTGGGAGTTGTCCGGATATCAGCCTGAATGATCTCTTCCAAAACATGGAGGTGTCGTGCAGCTGAAGACTTAGTTAAATGACGAATTTGACGTTAAGAAAAAATATGTAGATGGCAACCTGTCAGGGTCTCATCAAAATATGCAAGTTGATGATACAGTGGAATGCCATGGAACAATTAGACAGGAATAAGAAAAACAAAAGGAGGCAGTACGAGCCAAATAACATAGCAGGGAACAAACTAGACAAAGTAGATGATCCAGATCCAAAAGGGAATACAGGTGGGAAAAGGTAAAACAACCTTCCCGGGCAGCTGATAGCCCAGGAAGGAATGTCCGATCCCCATAATGAATAACGTATGAAGAATGGTAAAGGATGGCATAAATATTGTAACAATGATGACTGCATTCCAGGAGGGGGAGGATTTAAGCCTTAAGGGAAAAATGGTACAAGGAACAAATTGCAAGGGGTTCAAAGGGAGAACCTGACAGGACATGAAGAACAACACTGAGATCCCAAAATGGCAGAACAAAGAAATGTGGCAGATGGACCAGACAAAAGAAACAGAAAAACCTGGGGAAGAAAAAGGTTTTTGGAAGTGGGAGAACAGAGGGTGTTTGACAAAGCAGCTCTATAAAGAGCAACAATAGAAACAGATGAACCCTGATCAAACAACCAGATGAAGAACTGGGACAGGTAAAGAACATAAGTACAGAAAGGTAAGAAGCCAAGGGAAATAGAAGCGAGACCTATGCCTCTGGTACATAGACAAGGAGGAAAGGCAAATGGTATAGGCAAGGAAAGATGCAACATGAGGGGTGAGTCCCTGAGGTGAGTCATGGGTCTGGACAAAAGTCACTCCGAAAGATGGAGTGTGGTAATATCGGGCTAAAAAAAACGTCAAATCACAGTTGACAGAAGAGCAAGCAGGAAAGAGAAAAGGGCAGGGTCTGTTGCTCCAGTAAGGGCCAGAGCAGAGGGAACTATGTCTGAGCCAGCCAATCTGGACCAACCAATAGAACACAACAAGGATTGGTCTAGGTAAAAGAAAAGATTCAGAAGAAGAGTCAGGTCAGAGGGTAGGTATATAGGTGAAGACCCTTCCAATCTTGACTGAAAGCATCCACCCACAGAGCTGAGGGGTGAAGAATTTGAGACCAAAAAGGAAGTTTGGTATTCCAGTGAATGGGAAACACATACACATATGTGTTGTTCCCTGTTGAGAACACAGCTACAGAAAATGGGAAGATGAAGAGACCATACTGTGGAGAACCTGGTTGGGACATGATAAGAAATTGGGCACAAGATTTATAAGTCGGGGAACATGACATGCCAGAATAGTCATGTTGTGGTCATAGGGCTAGTACACGAAATACAGAGTTTAAACAGACAGAGAACAGTAATTGGTTCCCCTTGCTTGGTCATAAAGTTGATGACAGTGGAATTGTCAGAATGAATCATAACCACTTTTCCCTGCAGGAATGGGAGGAAAGGATACAGAGTCTGATAAACTGTCATAGGTTCCAGGATGAGTAGCCTTCATGACTGACTACTGACACAAGAACTCTAGGGTACCAAGGAAATTAGGGGTGGTCCAAGGGATCATGAGGGAATTTCTACTAGTCTAGAAGTATCCAATGAAGGGAATGCATGTGTGCCCAACCCAAGGAAATGGGCACATCCAAGGAAGCCCACATCCCCAAAATAGAGAGAAACTCAGAAGCAGAGAAAGAAGGAGAAGGTATAGCAAACTGACTGCCTGTTCAGTATCATGGAGCCAAAGTCTAGAAGGCTGGGCTTGACTGAGAAATAACGTGAAGAGAATCCCCAAATGAATAAGATACTGTGAGGGTAGTAAAGGACTTCTCCAACATAAAAAGAAACCTCACCCAAGAAGCTTCTCAAAGAAGAAAATGGGTGAGTGACTGACTGGTCATGGAACGAGGTGAGCAGAAGCCTGTCATCCATGAAACAGTGAGTCTGAAGACCCAGTGAGAGAAGATAATGTGCAAAAGAGTGTACCACTCCACAAAACAAATATGGAGCTGAAGAAAGACAGACTGAGAGTGCCCAGAACTGGAAGGCAGAACCCACTTAGAGAAACTGAAGAAAAAGAACGTGACACTGAGGCAGAAAACTCACTGAAGTGAGAGATAGGACTCCATGGTGACACAAGGCATCTCCGGATAAGTATACAGCCAGGACAAATCAATGATGGAACTCTAAACTCTCATGTATTTGGAGACAAAGAAGAACAAGAGTAAACTCCTGGCTGAGTGGGCACCACCCAATCGATAGCTCCTTTGTGTAGTAGGAATCGAAGAGTCTTAGTAAGACAACTGGACAAGGAGGAGTGAAGGAGATCTGGGAAGTGGGTAGAGGGGGAGCAAAACGGAGGTCAGAAACCCCCAAAGAGAAACCATATTAATAATGGAACTGTTCCAAAGCGTAGCCAAAAAGGCACACAAACTAAAGAATTTAAAGAAAGTACTCAGAACTAACAAAAACTTAGAAACGTGTAGAGTCTACAAATTACATAAAAATAACAAACCTGTAAAACTATGAAAATCAACCTAAAACATAACACAATAAGTAACACCTAAAGTACAAAACCACTAAAGGGACAGAGAAGACAAAGAACAGAGAAGGGACAAAGAACTTACAGCTAAATAACACTAACAGAAAAAAATATTGAAATTTTAAACAAAATTAAAGAAACTCCAAATGCAAGTTTGAAACTAAACTAAACTAGATACTAAAAGAAGTATAAAATTCGAAATTACCCACCACTGAGCAGAGAAGACATGAATGATGTAAATTACCGAGTGCAGAAATTTAATATTTTCCTAAATTGAAAATGTATTTCCAATAATACTTACCTTCACTGACACTTATAGCTATTACTCGACCATCAGGATTTCAATCGTTGCCCATTTAAGCATTGGTCTGATTTTTTCTTGCTTGTTCGTCTTTTATACCCCACTCAATTGCCCTTGGTGATATACTCTTCAGTCACGTCAATGCACCCTCTATCCTGGTACTGTATATAAGCACCTCATTCTGATAATTTTATCCCTTTTTTTGAGACTGACACTATCTCTGTCTCTTACACTGGCTGTTAGTGGGAAGGAAGGAAGGAAAGGAGAGTGTCAGCAGAGGTAAGTATTATTGGAAATACATTTTCACTTTAGAAAATGTTAGCTTCCAAAACATACTTACCACTCACTGACACTATAATCCCACATTGAGAAGGTGTAGGATCTGATGAGGGCATTATCCAAACAGAAAGCATTTGCATGGATCATGGGTAAGAGTGGTACCCGAGTGGGGGAACTGCACTACACCCAGAACAGGTATGCTCTTAACTCAGAACATAATTATTGTATCAAGGCTGGAAATTGTAGATGAGAGATTATCACTATAAGTCATCCCATACCAGATAACTGAGGTTCCACAACTAGGGGTTGGAGGGTTCTTGGTTGCTATATTCCACCTTTGTGGCTAAGGCAATTGGACCGCAACATTATATAGATAGGTAATTGATCAGGCTCGGCATGGCCAGGTGGTTAGGGTGCTCGACTTGCAATCTGCAGATCGCGGGTTCGAATATCCATCCCACCAAACATGCTTGCCCTTTCAGCCATGGGGCATTATAATGTGATGGTCAATCCCACTTTTCGTTGGTAAAAGAGTAGCCCAAGAGTTGGCGGTAGGTGGTGATGACTAGCTGCCTTCCCTGTAGTCTTACACTGATAAATTAGTGATGGCTAGTGCAGATAGCCCTCGTGTAGCTTTGCACGAAACTCAAATAAACAAGATAATTGATCCAAACCAGCCTTTAGCCATAGAGTGATGCTTTCCTAACTATTGAAATCACAACGAGAAAGTAAGCATCACTCAAGCAGACAAACTTTCTCATCCACCTGCAGAAGTCTGAAAGGCAACAACCCATGCTCAGAATGACAGGATTATGTGTGCCTTACTCAACCAAAGGAACAAAACTTGAGCAGTTTGGAATTATGAGCATTCATTCTCACTCTCCAACCGAGTGGGCAAGGAGTCTTCCACTTGCCCCAGAATTATGGAGAGGACTTGGATCACTGTGCTCGACCAAGGACCCAAAATGGGTCAACACCCTGTTTGGAATTACGAGGAGATAGTGGATCTCTTTCCATGAACAATATACTAAACTGATATTGATAAAAAACAAAAAACATACACACCCCAACTAAACTGGTATTATAAGTAGGATCCCACATAGGCTGCTGCCATTCCTATCAACATCTGGGAAAGACATCCATGGACCCAGGTAGAAGAGCCCCAAACTTTGCCCTCTTCTCCAAAAGTGGAGGGAAACACTCGAACACCCCAGTAACTGGAAATTGGGTGTGGTGAGGACTACATAACTCCACTAAAAGAATCTGGGGAGTAAGGTGCATTGGGGAGTCCTGAGGAACAGTACTCTGGAAATAGTGCAATAGGTGAACCAAGTTCCCTAAAACTTTAAAAGCAAGTCGACCCCAATTTATTCAATCCAATGATGAGCATGGATGGGCAGGATCCCCTTATGCTTTACTCATGATTGTCCATGAGTGGCAGTCCAGTTAAAAAAAATGGAAATACCATCTATTGAGCTCCTAGATGGTCTTATGGAACACTTTAATCCTACAACCTGTAGTAAGTATAGTTAAATTGGTTGATAGTGCAGAATTGTATTGATAAAATCACAGCTGTCTGGGCAACACTTGCAACAGAGTGGGATCCAGTGAAAAAAAGAGATAACTGACCCTGGAAAGTAAAGATACATGAAGAGAAGAAGAAAATTACTCACCCCTCCTTATAATCTAGCAGATGTGGTCAAAACAGCCACGGGGGTAGTCGAAAACCTCAGAAGAAGAAATGCCAGATGGTGTAAAGAATGGGAGAGAAAAGTATTTGGAGAAGTCTACATATCAGCATGCAGAATTATCTCCAACAGATAATTCTAATGGGGAGCTAAAGACATATAAATGTGATGAATCTGGTGATATGTGACTCTCAGAAGTTTCCTCACCTGTAAAGAAAGTCCAGAATAAGCAATATGGATCAATTTGAAAAAAACACTTCGTCAAAGTAATTGGGGATAAATTTCGGAAAACTGAAGGATCCCAATGAATAAAGAGTCGAGTTTCATCACATCAAAAGGAGCTAGTGAGAGCCACATAATGCCTCAGGGCTCTGACAAGACATACCAAATGATCTGTGTCCAATAAGTCATAGAAGTGAGAAATAACCGGGAAAAGAATTGGTGAGAAGGATTTATCCCCTTCCCTGGCTGCTAGAGTCTTAGGAAGAAAGGACCTATCAGGGACTATCAGGGCAGAAGTGGAGTAATAAATAGTTCTGTGCACCTGTAGTGCAAACAACTCTGATCTATGGCATCCACATACCAGCAGCAACAAAAAATACCCTTTAAAGGAAAGATGGTACAAGGTATATGAGGCTAAAGGCTCGAATGGATGTCGAGACAAAGCATGTAATACCACCCAAATATCCCATTGGGTAATTGAAAAGGCTGTGTGGGATGAAAGACTCTATACGATTGGAGAAGGCCAGATAGTAATGGGGATTGAAAACTTTCAGATGTTTAGAATAATGAAAAGTAGTTGATAAGGCTGCCTTATATAAAGCAACCTAGACGAAGCTAGACCCAAATCAAGAAACCAGGTCAAAAAACGAGATATGGTGGGTATGTTTAGGCGAAGTGGGTCCAATCTCCTCGTGACACACCATTAGATATAAGTGTACCATTTCCATTGTGGGTCTATGGATAGATTGAAACAAAACCCCAATGCTGTGCAAAGGACAGTTCCATACATGAAGTTTGAGTTTGGGAATGTCTGGGTGTAGAATGTTGTATCCAGGTTGCCTCAACAAAGATCTCCAGAGAGGTAGTGGCAGAGGTAGATACTACTGAAGATACTGAGATGAGGAAACCATGGTTAGGCTGGCCAATCTGGAGCTAGCAAGAGCATTCAACAAGGAGTGGATCGAATCATAGCCAGAACTCTAGGTAATAGACGAATTAGGGGAAAGGCATAGAGGTTGCAATCTTGTCCAATACTGACTGAATGCATCTATTGCCAAAGTCCTAGGGACCAAAACGCCTGATAGTTCCAATGACTGGCAAGTGCGTCAATTGTAGGAGTCCCAAACTGAGACCAAATCCACTGGAAAACCTTACAATGGATCATCCATTTGGACGGAAGAAATCAGTTGGGCAGAGACATGTTATCTACTATTAAATTCATCATCTATGGAACATAGCAATCCAAAAGGCTGATATGATGAGGTAAGCCCAGTAGAGAATATTCAAAGTTTGAAAACAAAGGTCTCGAGAACGTGTGCCCCATGTACAGAAGTGTAATAGGTCACTGTGGAATTGTCAGAACGAACCATGAAGATTTTCCACTTCAATAGATCTAAACCTTGAACCATTGCCTATTGATGTGGAAGGAAGATTCGTCACACATCCATAGAACCTGGAATTCCTAACCATTGATATATGCACCCCATCCCTGAAGTGAAGCATCTGTGAAGAGATTAATCTTGGGATGAGGGAGCAGTATTAGAACATCAATGGTAGTGTTGCTCTGATCAAGGTCTAAGATGTTGCTTCTAATTAGGGAGACTAGGTGATCCAGTGGATTGCAGTTCATGATCCATAGCTCTTGCAGCAACCACTGAAGGGACTGCATGTGTGATTGTCCCAAAGGAATAAGAAATTCAAGGGATGCCCATATCCCCAAAAAAGAGAACCATCTGCACTGTAGGAGACATAAAGAGTCTGACTGCCTGTTTCATAGCCTGGTGCCAGATGGAAGTCAGCTGTGAATGGCTTAAAAACATGTTGAAAAAGGCACCCAGATGGACAATATATTGAGTTGGCAAGAGAATGCATTTTTCGATCCTGATAAGAAAACTAGCCTTGGTGGCTTCTGAAAGTAGAATCTGAGTGTGTTGTTCTGTCAACTCCCAAGATGGTGTAGCCAGTCTTTCATATAATGGTGTGTGCACAGGCAAAAAGCATAAAGGTGATGAGAGAATGCTCTTGTGATTCTGCAGAAGACATAAGGTGCAAAAGCTAGTCCAAAGGGCATAGCCCTGAACTGCAGAACCTAACCATTGTGCAGTGTAGATTTTGGCGAGATGCCTTTGCTATGGGAATGTGGAGATATGCATCAGTGGCATCGAATTTGGTCATCCACATACCTGGTGAAAAGTGCCAATGTAAATTGAGAAAGGACTTCATAACGAACCTGGGAGGATCTAAGAATTGTTTGAGACGAGATAGATCGATGATTGACCACCAATCTCCTGTCTTCTTGGGCACAACAAATAAACGGGAATAAAATCCTGAAAGAATGGAATCGACATTCTCTTCTGCCTCCTTCACCAATAACTCTCTGATTGCTTTGGAACGAAGATCCACATTCCATGGATCTGTTAGGGTAGAAATACCCCAAATGTGAAAGATAATGGAGGAGGAGAAGTGAATTGAATGATCAACCCTGATGCCAGAACCTGAACTACCCATGGATCTTTGGTGAAGGAATGCCAGGTGTCAAGGATATGTCGTAACCTCACCCCCACAGACCCCATCCTCATAAGGTAGTCACCGACCCCATTGATGATGGTCTACTCGAGTGAAAGAACCTCAAAGATGAAGGATGTGATCTATTCTGAGCACCAATAAATCGAGGAGCAGAAGCTGGGTGTTGGGACACACTACGAGCAGTCACACCTTGACTTCCAACAGGAGTAAAAAGAACGTTTAGAGATCAACAACAACAACAAGGAAGAATGCAAATGAGTGACATCAAGTCATGATTCCAATGCCTTTGGGATGCCCACAAACACTAAGGGATGGAGAAAAGGAGCATCACGTAACTCATAGAGGGCTACAACAGGTAGATGAACTCTACCCAATAAATCTCAATAACATACAAACCAGGAAACCAAAAAGAAAGAGCAAGGTAGAAGTCAGCAATGGTCTCAAATCGTCCACAAATTGATGTGGGAACGTTAATAGGCTTCTGACCAAATATGGAGGGAATATAAATATCCCAGAACAGCATTGAGGGTCATATGAACCTGAGAAATTTGTGATCTGTTCGAAGTGATCACAGGGTTCAGTCTCGGACTCCACATATCCAAAAAAGAATCAAGTCTTTGGGAATCAATACATACATCCTACTGGTAGTGGTAAGCCAAAGTATTCTGTTCAGACATACATGGGGGACAAGGCATGGCTATCCCGTCATGTACTTGAGCAGCAAATCTCCCAGGAGGAACAACTAAATAAATACCCTCAGACCTTTTGGCCATCAAGGAAGGAGTAGATATAAAGGCAACTGGAGAAAGCTCCAAAAGTTGAAAAACTCAATTGACTGACTGAAGAAATGGAGCAGGAGGTGGCTGATTCAAATTGGCCTCGTGATAAGACGATCTAGTAAACGAAGGCACCAGAAAAAGAGAGTTCAAATTCCCTTCAGACTGTTCTGAATCATCAAGAAAAGCAGCCTCAGAACCCCCCTGAAGAAACGCCCCTGACAGAATATATGTTTCCATCACACTACGAATTAGATCATGTACAGCCTCAATGGAGAGTGACCCCTCCAACCGTTGAGAGATGCTGGATAACAGAGGGGGAATAGAGGAGGGCTGATTAGCCTTCATACTGGAAACAGTAACCCGTGAATTCATGTATGTCGCATGTCTTTTTTAAATTATTAAATATAATTTACATCAAAAGCTACTATGCAAAGTGATAAAATAATTTGAATGAAATGCTTATATACGATATAAAGATAGAGGGTGCATTGTCGTATGTGGAGAGTACATAATCATGCTTAGATGGGCAAAGATTGAAACCCTGGAGGTCGAGTAATAGCTATAAGTGTCAGCAGATGGTAAGTATGTTTTGGAATTAGATCCATCCACATGAGCTCACAAAAACTGATTGAACACGGGTATATCCATGGGAGTGAGAAATATACACTGAAAACTTATGACAATCTTCTGGGAAAAAGAACAATACCTAACTCAGCAGATTACAAGGAGGTATGGTAGCAGATGGAAAGTGGCATAGAAAGAAACTTTCCACACAATAGTACTATCCCTCTGCACAAAAATAGTAACTTGAAAGGAAAAAATCGCAGGCCGAACACAAGACACAAACTCCCTGCGAACTAAAGTCTGTGCCTCACCAGCAAACATCATCGACCCTAAAATTTAGTGACTAATGTTAGAACCATTGTCTCCTTATGGCAGGAAAATTATCCTCCACCATATTAAATCTCGAATTCATATGAACAAAGTATAATTCGGGAAACAAAAACATTTTAAAAACATGGTAATTAAACAAGAAGTCAAAACTTGAAGTTGAAACTGATATCAATTGGTGATCAATCACAATCAAAATTGTGCATTCACATGGAGAAGGAATTAAAACACACATGTATACACTAGAATGCCAATCAAGAAAGTGAGGAGCCCATGTTCCCAAATAAGATAGAATCTCTCACATAGTGGGAAAAGGAGAGGAGGATAGGTTAAGAACTAGTAACTCCGTAGCCTGCAAATGAAGGAGAAAAGATTGAGCTCAACTGAGGAGGGAATTGAATAATATCTAAAGATAAATGAGGTATTGTGTGGGGGTGAGGAAAGACTTCTCCACCCCACCAACCTGAGCAGCTTCTTGTAGGAGAACCTGAGTATGAAGGGCAGAGGCAGCCTGCAAGGTAGCTAGAGACAACCAGTCGTCAATGTAATGGTGGAAATAAAAGACCCAGGAATGAGGATGATGGGCAAACACATTGACCACCTAATAGAAACATAGAGAACTGAGGCAAGCCCGAATGGAAGAACCTGGAACTGCAATACACAATACTGATGGACAAAATGAAGGTAATGTCAGGATGCAGGGGAGATGAGAAAGTGAAGGTACACATCCAAAACATCTATCATTATCTTTCATAGACCAGGAGTTACAACCCATCGAAGGGACAAATAGAACTCCATTTTGAAAGAAGCAGTTCAGAGCCAAAACATTAATGTCAGGGCGTCAGACCGTGGTCTTCTTGGGGATGATGAACATATGGGAAGAAAAACTTAGAGGAAAGGAATCCCCCATTCGATGGCACCCTTGAAAATCAGGTCCTGTACCACCACTGAAAGAATCTGGCTGGAACCTGGATCTTGAGGAGGAGGAAAGGAAATGGGGTGTTGGGACAATGGAGGAAGAGAATCGAACCAGGAGACCAAGCCTAGTGGCAAATGACAATTTATGCCTATAGAGAGCAGTATAAGTCGAGTAAAGCTATTTGTGAGAGTAAGTAAGATATCATGTCAGATTTAATATTTAATATTTTGTTTGGAAATTTAAGAAATGAAAATTTATCTATCATTCAAATTTGAATTATGAAATATGTTTTGGTGCCAATTTTATTGATATCGATTGATAATAAAGTTGTTTAATTAATTTTTGAACTTAACTCTGTAAAAAGATTGTGACATGCACAACTTGGCCACCTGTGCTTGGAGAGATAATTTTGTGATCAACAAACTGTCCTAAGAACAAATTGAGAAGTAATTATACAAAGTAGCACATACACTGTGCCTTAAGATACCAACCAACAGCTGAGAAAGTAAGGGTTGCAACACCCGTTTGATTGTGTTTTTTAACTCCTAGATATCATTTTCAGTTGCACATCTACTAGCACCAGCCATCATAGCTGTATAGTGATCAAGTGGAAATCACACAATGTAGTGCATACGTTGTATGGTGAATATCACTTGATAGCTTGGAAAGCAAGGATTGCCACTTCTTTTCAATCATTGGATGCTTGACCTATTGATCCTAGAAGCATATGATTGGGTTTAATCACTGACATATAGACAAGGAGGTCATTATCTGTAGCTTGGATGACTGTAGGAGTTATCTCTTGCCTCTAAATAAAGCACTTCCTTGTATCGATTGCTGTGAATAGGCAGAAAAGTACTCTGAACTCTTTCCTCCTTTTCTAAATGCTTCATCAAGTCAGATTCAGCATTAGACATTGCACTACCTGTCCCTGTACTTGTTCAATCCAGACAAAGACCTGTCTCAAATAATGAAAGAAGTGGTACTGACCTTCCTTGTCTGTACCCTTAACACTGAGGGAGGAATGTGCTTATCTTCACTCACAGGGTCCTGTGAGGACATTACAAGCCTTTCTCTTGCAGATTCCCAGCCAACACCAGGCTACGACATCCTAAGCATATGAGATACAGTGTGGTAGGGGCTCTTAGGGACCCTGATACTCTGGCAAGTAGTGATCTAGTTGATGAAGTGCTCTACACAGCTCATTTGTGTGTTCTGCTCAACCCCAAAATTCTTCCGTGAGTCATGTTCATATTAGTAGTAAACCGCCCAGCTCGGAGAGGCTCACCATTAACCCATGACCAACTCACTTTATCATTTAGTGTATGCCATCTTAACTGCTGGTAAGATGACTCTGGTTGGTAGAAAGCTTAATCTCTCACTTCATTCTCAGATGGCTTTGATCAAAACTGGAGATGAGATATTCTGGCTGCCTTAAGATAGGGAGTCCATTATAGACCACTCTACTTAGTTTCAGACACTCTATACACCAAAACCCATGACAATCTTCAGTTTATGCTTTCCTTACACTGAGATTGATCCTCCGGGGTAGAACTTGATCAGTCATTCGGAGTACATCAAAGTTTGACAGTTTGCCTTCCCAAGTATATAGTAGCAATGAGAAAAAAGTTGTGGTCCTTCAGATCATCAGTAAACGTCCAATGTCCAGCAGAAAACTTCTCCTAGACCAGGTCTTGGACACACCAAATGCCAATCTACCAGGAAAATTCTCAGTTCGTGCTTCACTCACACCAAAATCAATCATCTGGGGGAGGGCTTGAACAGCCATTCTCACAGTTCTTTACCCCAACTCTGTGATAGCAACAAAAGAGAAGTCATGGACCTTTGTAGCATGGGCAAAATTCCAACATCCAGGAGAGGACTATTACTAGACTGGAAATTCTCTTGGACATCCATCTCCCATCAGTGAACAACTCAAAATTTAGGTAAAAGGTCCTTCTAGTTGTAGAAAATGCTATATCTTAACTATGATTTTTTTAAAAACATAAATCATACAAGAGTAGGAGTAAAAGGTGGTACACGCTTCAACAGCTAATATGAAGCTCAGCCATACTGATATCCTGTGGTCTCAACACCAGAATTTCTCCTTCTATCCACTCTGCAGTGCATCCAGGTGAAATTGAATTAACTTTTGAGCTACATCAGACAGGTCCTCTAAACTTGACATTCAGTGAAGATATTGATTACTTATAATATTAAAACTCTTACTTGACTGAACAGATGTTAAACACAATAATGAAAATGGACACAAGTGTAAAACAAGATGAACAATCTTTATTAAATGTGAAACACAAGCATAGTGTGTGTATTTGCAGTTTAATTACTTCTGAATGTCACTTTTATTGGATGTTTTCAGGCTAAGACTGCCTAATCCAAGGTTTTTAGCTACCAAAAATCTTGCATTTATTCAGCATGAAATGCGCTATCATGTAACTGGTCATTCTCATTACACATAGTTAGGATCCTAATCTCTAGATATCACCTGTACATCATTTAAGGACATTGCTGTTGACATCATTTCATAAAATTGCTTTAAGAAATATTCTCCATGGGTGGTAACAGATATTACCAGTTTCAAGAATAACAAAGGTAACTTGAAACTAAATAAACTTAAGGGTTTTCTTGACCACGTGTTATGTGAAAATGTTGCACATATTCAGAACAAATAATGAATTTAGAATAAATATTATAATGCTACAAGAATTATGTTAACCCCAATACATTATCTTACAATTACTATGATTAAAATTTAAGGGTCCTTTGACAAACATATGTCCAACTAGCCATTTGATCTCCAAGTCATTCTTCAGTTTCTCAACTTTTTCATCAAGTTAGAAATAACCATGAATTTAATGCAATCCATCTTACTAGTTTACTATTATGCCCTTAGCTATTAATATAAGTTAGAAAAAAACAAAGACTCAAGCACTGATCATTGAGACACTCCACTAGTAAGTGAGGTCCAGTATTTACCACACACCATAAGTAACAACTTTTCTACAATCCAATTTACTACTCTTTCCCCAACCTCCATCAATATATTTCCTTAATTTTGTACCTTTTCCATCATATGGATAACACATAATATACTTGAAAAATATTAATAGATTAGTTAGGAAAGATTTGGCTTCAATACCAATTCATGTACATTATACTTTATTTTGAAAAGAAAATGTGTTTGTTGAAATATTAAAACCAAAATTAATAATTTCAATCAACCCTTACACTTTTGTCTTTATTGTATCATTCACAAAGTATTAAAAACTAATTTATGAATATCATATAAAAACCTACTTCTGCAGGTAATTTTTTCAGTTGGTTCAGAACTGACCAACACTTCTGAACAGCCAGACCTACACTTGTGGAAAATAACTTGTTAGCTTTCCTGTTATGGGTCTGTTTTCTGTTTAAGAAACATTCAACAAACAAGGATGTTGCCTGAATGAAAAATATCATCCTGAAAAAAAAAGGAGTTTCAGTGAAATAATTCTTACTTTAATTGTATGCATAAGAGCTAGTTCAAAAAACATTAAAATAATTATTTAATACATTTAGACCATGTTTTTAAGTTATTAAAAATTTTTTAAAATATATCTTCAGAAACCACTTGAAAAGGAAAAAATCACGAGCCACCTTACATTTCATAATTTCCCAGTTTCTTTTAACCCTATAGCTATGGGTCAAAGGCAATGTCATCGTGTTTGTTGACTTGTATTCAAAATTTTATTGAACTACTATTTTACGAATTTATGTCAATAAGTTTTGTATCAAACTGTAGATTATAATTCAAATTTTAGTATTATACATTTTTCAATTTCTTAGTTTAAAAGTAAATATTAAAAAATACTTGATTTTTTGTGTGTCACATGGCATGGTGAATGCAACACTGGTTCAAATTAGATGTTTGTGATGTCAAAATACAAAGTCTATAGTTTTGTACAAATTAAGAGCTCAAATTACTGATATTAACAAGCTAGAATATAAAATAAGAACCTCCTATCTTTTCTATTTGCTGTGTCCCTGCTCACCACTTTCCATTTTAGGAAATAGTCCCTTATATACAATTACTTGTGTATATGACATGTGAATAACCAATTGAAAGCTCAGAATGTCCTCCTAGTGGCTTTCTCAGCCATTTACATGTGTTAGGATGCCAATCTCATTATTTCAAAACAAGATTTGAAGGAGGTAGGTTGTGTCTTCAGTCTGCTTGAAATTTCACATTTGTTTAGTTACTACACTTTATAAATTATAACGGAATTGTATGATATCGATATAGTAATTTATAATTTTTTGGTTATTCAACTGTATATATATAAAACCTAAAAAAAATTATTTCATTTCACATCCTCCTTGTGTGAAATTTCTTACAGCTCAGCAAGCTACGAGAAGCAGCAACTGAGTACAAATGTTGTAACAAGAAGAGGTAAATGTTTGCTTTACATCTTCATTTTCAGTTCAATGTTTTAATAAAAATAAGTTTAAGAACTTGTTTGTAAATAGTAAATAATCTATATACATATATAATGTAAAATAATTGAAATGTGACTGTATTTAACAAAATACTAGTCCACTAAAACACAGTCAAGACAAGTCACTTTGTAAAGGCTAAAGATTAGTTTTATATTATTGGATATGGTAACATAACTGCATGTGCACCACATCACTGTAACTTTTGTATTGTTAGCCAGGTACGACTGGAAGGTCAATATAAGAATAATAATAAATATATATAAATCTATAATGTTATGAGGTTTAAGATACTTAGACTAAACATTTGTGTTTTTTAAAAGTGAAATTGTTAATTTTATTGAAAATACTTAGAAAAGAAAAGTATATCAGAAAGTGTTAACAGTGATTACCTGTCAAGAAGAAGTTCTTGCAATGATATATGTGCTACTTGTGATTCCTCTGCATCTTCTGAGAATGTATATTTGTTTAGTAATTCATTAATGGATACATCACTGGCTTTTGTGCCAGGAAACTTCCAAGAGTTGAAAGGTATGAGCCCTGTGTGAGATAATACTTCAGACAATACAGATTCAACATCAGCAACATCTGACTGAAGACTTTCAATACAAGTCTGACTACCCAATAGGTATGCCATCAACTGCAATAACAATCTTCACAATAACTAGTGCTGGATATGAGTTTTAAAAACCTGTAATGAAAGAAATCTGACATTTACATTTTAAATACACTATACATAGTTTGTAAGGTGTGACAGGTACAAGAAATGGGTTTTATTTGGGAACTCGAGACTGGTATACACATTTAGCATTGTAAATCCACAGACATACCACCGTGCCACTGAGGGCAAAAAGGAGGAAGGACCCCTGAAAGCTTCTGAAGGATACCTCTGAGCCTGAGAGACAGAGATCCAAAGTTCAGAAGAGGGGAACCGCACTACATCTGAGCCAGGTATACTCTTTGCCCTTTGTGGAGTGTGACATGTACATGGGTGGAAATGTAAGGTGTAGAGAGGCTATGGTGCATCGAACCATACACAGTAAGACAACTACATTCAAAAATTCCCTATGGGGCATTGACATCCACATGGGGGTAGGATGAGGATCACATTGTCTTCACTTCAATCCCAAAAATTGCGAGTTTAAGACCCACACCGATATCTGGGTATGCCACAGTGACAGAATGTCCATCAAATTGAATCTCCATCAAGTCTCCCAACCATAGCACAGTCCAGTACCATCTAAAAACAATAACATCCCTGTAAGAAGAACAAGGGATAATCCAAGAGAGCACTGGAACCAGCCCACTAACTACACAGTGACAAAAGACACAGACAGAGCAACTGAGGGAAAAAGAGAGACAACCTCCCTCTGTGGAGGACTATTGTTGATTGGTTCATTCTAATTCAAAACCTTGAAACTGGGAACTGACATCCTCGTGAAGGTAGGATGAGGGCACCCAATTGAAGAGTGAACTGCAATTGCAACAGCTCAACTCCAATGTGAAAGTAAAGTGGATCAGGAGGCCACGTCATTCCATAAGGGGATGGCTAGACTCCAGCTGATGTGTAAAAGGAAGCAGGAGACAACATCATCTCACAACGTGATGGCTCGACTCCCCTGGTTTTGTAAATAGTAGCAGGAGGCCACATCAACCTAGAAGGTGATGGCTCATCTCCATAAGTTGTGTAAATGTGAGTAGGAGGCTACATCAACCAGAAGATGATGGCTCAACTCCATTGGTTGTGTAAATGGTAGTGGGAGGCCAAGTCATCCCAGAAGAAGATGGCTCAACTACAGTGTTGATGTGTAACATGATCAGGAGGCCTCGTCAACCAGCAAGGCAATGTCTTAACTCCTCTGGAGGCCACATTGCATCTACACCACCACCCTAATCTGAACTGAATGGTCTGGGAAACTCATTCAAGAGGGTGCTTCCATGGACCACCACCCCATTGGCTTGGAAATGAAAAGTGGTAAGGACTCCCAAACTGCACTAGAAGGGGGAAATGTGGTGGATAGTCTGGAGGACAGTTCAATGGGTGACAACAAAACCCTATTTTAAAAAACAGACCATACCTGGTTATTCATGCAAGGCATGGCAGGGATGGGCAGCAGTCTCCTTCTGCTTTACCCATGTAGTCCATGGGTGGTATGGTCCAGGACATTATGTGGAACACCCCATCTCAACAGTGATTGTACATAGCCATGGAATAGAAAATACTAGCCAACATGGTGGACAAGGTGGATTTAGAGTTAAAGAATACCTGGACAGGCACCATTTGCCACAAAGTGGGATCCATAATAAAAAAGGAGAGAAAAAGCCCCTGAAAAAAATGAAGAAAACTTACAAATCAAAGTCACACCAAAGTCTGGAGAATGGCCATGGGTGGTGGATGAAACCCCAACACAGAGAAAAGCATCATACAATGAAGATAGTGGGAGATGAATGTACTGGGAATGGTTCATATGCTGGATTGGAGAATCTCCTTTATTGGATGACAAAGACGAGAAGCAAGAGATATATGATTTAATGGGAGGAATGTGGAACAAGGTACGAGTGGAAGAAGGCAGGGAAGAGTATGCAAAATTAACCAAAAGGTGGACACAATTTGTAAGGGTAGAAGGGGAAAGATCACGAAGGGAGGAAGATTGCCATGGGATAAACAGACAGTTGTGTGTGTACCCTGAAGAGATGCAGTGCATGCAATATAACAACAAAGGGCCCTGACCTGAAACAGAAGTCTATCTGGATCCAGTCAAGGATAAATATGGGATATAGAAGGCAGGGAAATGGGAGAAAAGGATGAAAAACTCTCCAGAGCTGCCATGGGTTTAGGGAGAAAGGAATAATCGAGATAAAGGAGAAGATAGGTAGGGTGATAAAAGGTATGAAATATGTCTACGGCAAACAGAACCGACTGTCGAGGGCCACAGGCCAACAGACAGTCATAAGGAACCAGATAACAAGGAGGCAACTCGACACGTAAAACTGGATTCTTTTGTCAAGGACTAGACAAAAGCCAGGTGTGAAGTCAGAGGACAGGGAAATTGGGATGTAGGAAGTTTTATCATGGTTGATGAAGAGGGGAGGGAGAAAGTGGAAGAGAAACTGGTGGTATCAAGAGCAGATGCTGTAACCTGGGAAACCAAGGTTGTGCTGGCCAAAAGGGTGCTATCAGGAGGACTTGGTAAGGAGTGGAATGGACCAGAGAAATCACCCAATGCAGCAACCGGATTGGAGGGTACACATACGGGTATTTGTGTGACCAATCCTGGCTGAAAGCATTGACCACCAAGGCCTGGGGATGCAGTACAGGTGACTACCTCTATTCAATTCTACCAAACTATCACTTCTTGTTTAGCAGTGCTATCATCAAGATGTTCCATCTATTTCTATCAGAAATATATTTTCAGTATAGGCAATTATAACTTCCGATATGGTACACTCACATAAATAGTTAGAATCCCACACTGAAGTAATGGAGGGAATGTTGCAAGGGAAACAAAGAAGCATTCCTCAAAAGCATCTGAAGAACATCCTAAAAGAGTATATCGTCACATTAGAGGATCATATATGGGACACCACACCATATGTGTACCAGGTACACTCTTTGCCCAGTGTGGAATGAAACTTTGCAGACCTGGGCAGAAAAAAAGGAAGGAGCATATCCCTATGGAAGGGCACAATGGTGAGTTTGGTTTGTTTGTTTTTGAATTTTGCACAAAGCTACATGAAGGCTATCTGTGCTAGCCATCCCTAATTTAACAGTGTAAGACTAGAGGGAAAACAGAAAGTCAACACTGTTGGCTACTCAGCTACTCTTTTACCAATGAATAGTGGTATTGACCATCACATTATAATGCCCCATGGCTGAAAGAGCAAACATGTTTGGTGGAATGGGGATTCAAACCCACGACCCTCAGATTGCGAGTCAAGTGCCCTAACAACATGGCCATGATGGGCCACACCATGGTGGGATAAGGATCAGAACCACCATACAACAAATCTCAATCCCATAATATACTCGAATGTGGGTGAAAGTAAAAGGATGTGCCCCTAGATGTAGAGTGACTAGGGCACGACAGACTGTACATGCCAATCCAACTGTATCCAAAACCCAGCCTGCTGGGAACCGACATACACACGGGGGTAGGAGGAGGATTATACCATTGATAAGTCAACTACAATTCAAAACTCAGTCACCAGGAACTGAAATCCATGTGGGGTAAAAAATAGGATCATACTGTCTTCACCTCAAGTTGAGCAGACTGGAGGAAATATCATACCCCCAATCTGTGAATGGCACACATGATAGCAATGTGATAAATTATTGGACCAATCCAGGATTGCAACATTCAGATGATCGGTATAGCAAAGATGTCTCTGTAATGTAAATTATCTCATTCAAAACCAATCTGACAGGAACCGCACCCAGTGCAATAACATCCTCAGTATAAAAAAATCGAGAGATAGTGTAAGAGGAAGAACCATATTAATCTGCAAGTTCCACCACCATTACCCACAACATGGGTGAATAGAACAAGAGTAAAATTTAGTGAGGAAACAGAGACACAAAAAATACATGTGTGAGGTCTTATGTTAATTGGTTTAGTTCTGAATCGAAAACCTAGCCACTTGGAACAAGGATCCATGTGGGGGTAGGATAAGGAATTTTAAACTGCAATTTTGCCTGCTCACTCCAAAGCTACGACATTCCCTCGGATAAACTCCTACAGAGATGGAGCATCAGATTGGAGGACATCTCGTCATCTACACCAGCAGAACACCGCTGTCTACTCTCAACTGAATGGTTTTATCATTATTTGTATCGTAAATATCACTACTGCATTCAGGCAGATGACTCCATGGCCCACCACCTCATTTGCTTAGAACTGGAAAGTGGTAAGGACTCCTATACTCTACTGGAAGAAAAAAGGGCGGGGGAGAAAATGCAGTGGAGCGTCTGGAGTAACATCAACACCAAAGACAGCGCAATGGATGATCACAAAAACCCAATGTTGAAAAGCAGATTACACCTCATTTATTCAATGTAAGGAATAGCAGTGATGGTAACTATCCCTTTGTGCTTTACCTATGAAGTACATAGGTGAGTACAGTCCAGAACAGGCATATTAATGAAGCAAATATATCGTGAGGAAAAACCTACGTGCAATCTTTTGGAACACCCCATCTAAACAGTGAGTGTTTTATAGGCATGGAAATTAGAAATATGTAGTCAACATTTGACTATGAGAAGCATACTTGATCAGGCACCACTCACCACAGAGTTGGATCCAGGCAGTAAAAAATAAAAGGGAAAAACCCTGAGAAAGAAGATAAATAAATAAATATATATATATAATAACTTACCCAGTCACAGTCTGAGAGAAGTCTGAAGAATGGCTACAGGAAGAAGACAATAAACCACAGATGAAGACACAGCAATCTGATGCAGATAGCAAGATATGAACGTATGTGTGGTAGTCCACATGCTAGGTTGAAGAATTTCCTCCAAGGGATGACGGAGATTAAACACCAGGGAAAATGTAAGGTGCCTGATCTAATGAGAAGACACCTGGAACAAATTATGGGAAGAAGAAGATAAGGAGGAATAAGCCAATTGAATTAAAAGCCAAACCTAGTTGGTCAGGCTGGAAGGAGAAAGGTCAGAAGATGTCTGCCAAGGAATAAATAGGCAGGAATGGGCACCATAGAAGGAAGCCATGCAGGCAACATAACAATGAAGAGCACAAATGAGACATAGTAGCTTATCCAGATCAAACTGAGGATAAAGGTGGGAAATGTAAGGAAATGAAATTGGTGAGAAGGAGAAACTATCCTCCCGAGCCTCCGAAGATTTGGGAAGGACAGATTGTTCCATATAAAGGAGAATATATCTGGAATTATATAGAGTATGTGAAACATTTATGGCAAATAAATCCAACCAATGACGTTCACAGGCTAATAGGAGAAGGATATAAGCCGTAAGGAATAAGTGAAAAATCGAGCACAAGGATAGAAGTTGAAATGAAGGCAAAGTGAGGCAGTGAAGAACCACATTCACATTCCAATCTGAAAGAACATGCCAAGGTGAATAATTAATTTGGAAAGAACACAATAATAGGGAAATGTTAGGTGAAGTAAAAACTTTATGATACCTAGAAAAATGAAAAGTGTGAGATAAGGCAGCCCGATAACTCACGATCAAGGAGACAGAAGACCCTGATCAAACAGCCAAGTGATGAAATCTGTAATATAAGGAATAGTGGGTCGAGTGGGGGAAAACCCTTAACCCAAAGAACAATGGTAGAAAACGTTCCATTTACGTTAATAAGCATCCCTAGAGGAAGGACAAATGGAACAAGCTAAAAAAAGAAGCAACCCACCAGAATAAATCAGATCTCCTCGCCAGGGACCAGATAAAAAACAAGTGTGAAGATGAAGAATATGAAAAACTGGATGAAACACTGATGACCAAGGTCAATGTAGAATGGATGAAGTAAGAGGAAGAGGTAATGGAGGAGCAGATTGGAGAAGATTAACCAACCCACACGAGCTGCCTCCAGGAGCAGCAGATGAGTGTGATGAGCAGACTCTTGTTCAGAAAAAGCTAACAGAAGCCAATCCTCCATGTAATGATGGAAGCAGAACCTCCAAGCATGCAAATGCTGGACAAAAGCCTTGATCATCAAACAAAAAACATACGGGACTGAAGGAAAAAGCCCAAAAGGCAGGGTACAAAATTGATAAACTACCCTGTGATGAACAAATCGAAGATGGCACCTTGACTAACAAGATAGTGGGACATGCAGGTAAGCATTTGGATAGAATCAAAAACTGATTGAGGCAGGACAAATAAATCACAGACTGCCAGTGCCCATTTTTTTTTTGGCTACCACAAACAGCCTGGAATAAAAACCTGGAGAAAGATGATTGACAGATTAAATGCCTGTTGGAAGAGAAGATTTTGTACAGCCTCTGACAGATGTTGATTGGTGGTTGGATTCCAAGGCAATGGAAAGGAAACGGGTATCTGAGACAACAGAGGAAGGGGAAAAAATGGATTACAAGACCCTCAGATAATACTCAAATAACCCACAGATCTGTCGTGAAAACAAAATCAATCAAGTGAGTCTCCACTGGACCAGAACCCACCAGGTAGTCACTGGTACTGTTGGTGACATGTCCATCTGCGTCAAATAAAATGACGAGATGAGGAACCCCTGGAGGTTGGAACAGGTAAGGGCTGGGAAGGAGCTGGACAGGAAACAGTAATAAGGGAACGTCTAGAATCTGAATGAGACCAACGATCTACCAAAGAAGAAAGGGTAGTTTGTTGTTGCATCGACTCCACAAAGGATTTGAAAGTCTCAAGAATATTATTAAAAACATACTGCTGTAGAAAAGGGGCCATACACAAGTCCTGGAGATAAGTAAGCAGTAAATGAAGTTGAGACAAAGCATCTTCTCTCCCCAGGAGATCCCAACAACAGAGAAAATGTGTGTTTAAGGATAGAGCCAAAGAAGACAAACATGCCAATGTAGAGGGAATCAGGGAGAGGCTATCCCTTGAAAAACCTACAGGATCTCTGTGATTGCCTCAGCAAGGAGGTGGATGGTATACAAGCACTGTAGAAGAATCAATAGGGTAAGACAAATGTGGAAAAATTGGGTATGGGATAAAAGAAAAAGATGATAATGGTCTACCCTCACCCCCACATTGGCAAAATCGATTCTAACTGTTGAGAATTGAGAAATGTACATTCAGCCTGATAGTAGGCCAAGGCAATTTGATCGAAATCCTGTGGAGGGCGAGGCATGCTGGCACTATCAACCATCTCAGAAAGAAAATGCTCCACATGAATCCTAATATCTGGGGAAGGGGGGGGGGTAAACCAAATACTCAGTAGAGGAAGTATCATGTAACAAAGGATGGGATCATATGAAACAGGGAAATGAAAAAAAAAACAATACATAACTGAGAAATTATATCTAAAAAGGCCGTATTAGGACTAGCTGATTCTGCAGTAGGGGCATAGGAAGATACGGCAAAATCAGGTGGAGGAAAACACTGTCAAAACCCTTGTTAACCCAAACAGGTTTGGCATGTACAAGAGGAATATGAACGAGATCAGGAGAAGCAGGTTGACTCACATAAAGATCAATCTCATAGCAGATGACAGCCAATAAGTCTAAAGACGAATAACCCTCACCTGTAGCCTGTGTGAGTGTGTTAGTAGAAGGTATCATCTTCAAAGTGGTAACCTGAGCTTCAGAATTGAAAATCAGAAATGAAAATCAAACACAATCGTTTAATGAGGGGAGAAAAATAAAAACTGGGAAAATAAGTTATCTAAAAGTCATTAATTGTTGAAAAACAAACAAAAAAATCCCGAAATTAAACAAAAAACGCAGAAGTTTGTCGCATGATGATTTACATGTGAGATGTATTTGAACCAGTTGATTGTAAGGTACATGGGAGCTCAAGGCTTGTGGTGTGTGAAAAATAATTTTGTTTATAGAGGGCAGCACTGAATGAGAATAGCTATTTAGTGAGAAGAGGTAATGTACCATATCCGAAAGTTGAAAAAATTACAAAATAGTAATATGACTAGCAGAAGTGGGTTTAATTATAATGAGCAAGTTATAATAAATAACTTATTTCAGCCTTTAACTTGCACATATGAGAAACTAGGGGAGGGAGGGATAACAAAAGGGACTGATAGGGATTGGAATGAAAAACTAAAGAAGGTTTTTGTTATAGGTGATTCTTTAGTATGCCATACACATGGATAGAATAGTCTGGGGGCAAATAGAAAGAATCAGGTCATGCTTTGCAGGGGCAGGGGTGCAATGTATAACTGACAAAGCAAGTGATATAGTTAAGGGTGCTAGCTGTGATGCAGTTTTTGTAGTGCACATAGGGTCTAATGATGAATGGAAGGGCAAGTCAGATGAGCTAATTTTTAAGCACTAGGCATTAATAAAGTCATTCAAAGAAAAGGAGCATAATAATTCCAATTTCCAAAAACCTATCCCTCTCACTGTCAGACTCGAAATTTTCCCAATCAATACTCCTGATATTAAAATCTCCCATACTAACAACATCTTTTTCAGTTACCATTCTAATCTCATTATACAGTTTCTCATTAACTTCCACATTCTGACTGGTGGTTTATAACAAATCCTAATTACAAGACTTTTCCCTTTATATCCACTAACACTAACCCAAACTGACTCAACCTCTGTGTTTGTTTCTTTAATATGCTCTAACTCAACAGAATGAAATTCACTCATCACATATAAAGATACTCTTCCCCCTTTTTTCAACACAACTCTAGTAAATAATCTGTTGTGTGGTATTTCCAAAAAATTTATTTCATCAAAATTGTTCCAATCCAACCAAGTCTCAGTGATACCCATAATATCAAAATACTCAGTTTACACAACTGCTTTGAAATCATCAGTTTAATTTCTAATACTTCTAGCATAACATTAATAACAATTAATCATAGATCTAAAATTACATTTATGTTTTATGCCTGTTGTACATGTTTTCCTGTCAATTATATTTTCTATTTTACTAATATCATAGCCCTCACCTCTGTCTAGCCCTAGTTTTAATATATATTGTACAAGTGTTGATAGTGTTGATGCATCAAATTTTTTCCTATTTAATGAATAAAATGGTAAGACTAGGGGACAAACAATTTTGGTATGAGTCAAATTGCTGAGACAGCTTTATTTTTCTAACAGGGTGGTTGGGCTTTGGAATGGGTTACTTTCAGATGTGGGAGATGCAGTTAATTTAAGGGAGTTTCTGGGAAAGCTTGATAAATATTTGAATGATAAGGGCTAGCTTTCAGTGTATTACCTTTGTTCTAGACTTTAGTATAGTGGTTGGGACAGCCTAGATGGACCAACAGGCCCTTGTTGTCCTTAAGTTATATATATATATATATATATATATGTATTAATAATAAATAGGTAAAATACACCAGCTCTTTTGTGGAGATAAGTACAAGTAGAAAATATATGCCAAAAGTATGGCCTGATTTTTGTTGCATTTTCATGACATGTCTCTTTTATCAGCATAACTTATTCATGAGATAAGGAGGGTTCAGAAATGAAGCACTTCCCATTATGCTCCATACATGATTATTTTGACCAGAAAATTACTATTGAGCATTCTGTAGTTACTCAATCCATAATTCATGGAAAATAAAAAAAAACTTTCTTTGCTAACTTGATAAAAGACAAGTTGGACATCAATTATAACTTATAGGATTCATGAGCAATATATTTGAATTTGATCCATTGATATTTTCATTCCATTGTTACTCCTGATGACAAGAGCAAATAACCTCAATAAATATAAAGTAGACCTATATTCCCTTCACTTCTGAAACTGTGGTTCCAATCGAAATTTAACACATTAGTAAGTTCAGTATCTAACAACTGATTCTCAACATCTTAAGTCTATCTACAAATGCATTAAACAAAGAACAGTAATTTGACAAAAATATTTTCTCTCACAAGTTTGAAGCTGCCACATTGAATTTGAAAGAAGACGAAAGACTGTAGCTGGTAATACAGCATGCTCAGATAATATTGTAGCAAGCAAAAGCTGCTACGAATTTGAATCCGCCCGCTGAGTATCACTATCGCATAGCTCAAAATGTGTCAAATCATGCTAACAACGTTACAGAATTAGAACTTAACGGTTAAGAAAGCTGTACTTTGGTTTGATAGTGATACGCATATAAACCTTGTTGAAATTGGATAAAAATGCTACACAAAGCCCAAACTTAACTCCAAAAAATTATGCTTATATGAGAAGACTGACACACGTGTATATACCGCAACTTTTTGGTTAGAACAGTTCTTGTTATTGCACGGTAACTCTGAATCTAAACAGTTCTTATTAAGGGGTTGTCTTGGTTACTGAGTGACGAATAATTATCTTGTCTGGCGTACTTTGTAATTTAAAATTTTGATTTAATGAAGATTTGACACAATTATAACATATCAGCATAAAATAAACTACATTTTTAATTTTTATTCCGAAACATATATTCACAATTACCTAACATAAATATTACACATTCTCTCTTATAAAAGACAGAATTATTATAGCTAGACTCATACTGAATCATAGAGTCGATCATCCACTTTGATAATTTTACAAATACTTTACTTGTCTTTCAATGACAAAAAAGGGCGTAATAGATTTCATATATTTAAATAGGGCTTTAATAAAATGTCAAATTACAAAAAAAAAGCTCTGAAAACTTCTCACATGTTTTGTAATAAATCGTTAGATTTTGAAAATCATGCGTGATACCAATAGTGAACAAAACAAACATGAAATTTCTTACAGACAATCTCTCCATCTTCGTTACAACTCTGAATTTGGTATATCTTTCCATTTTACATTTAGTTATATAAATATTCAAGACCGTAATTTTATAAAATAATTAACTTATTAAACTTTCTGGTCATTTACTTTAAATAAACAATTTTATGCTATATGCATATGAAAACTCAAAAACAAATTTCTATAAATTTGTTAAATTAAAATTTCGTTGTTATAAGTGAAGGTTGTACTTTAAAAATGATAAAAAAATAACAGAATAAAACAATAACATGATGCGCGAAACACTGTAACAATACAACCGTTACTGTTAAAATGTTAAAATATTAAAAAAACAACTTTATAACACATGCGCTTTCTGTTTGTGAATCATCTTTCTTCAGAAAATACCTAATGAATAATACGATAACGAGGAACGTCCATTGAGACTAATAAAGTTTGGAGACGGCTTGAATGGATAACGAAGAAAACTTTGTTACTATGTTAAACTTTTAATCAAGTTTACTTCGTTATCCATTCAAGCTCTCTCCAAACTTTAAGGAATAATCTTATTTACAATATTCAAGTTTATATTTTAGCCACCAGGTGTAAACTGTTATGACGGGGAGATTCGGGTGAAATGGTGTCTATGTGTAGATGAAATTTGAAAAGTTTAGCTTATCGAATTAAGCTTTCTTTATGGATCAAAGGTAAAACATGAAATGTATTTTCTTGTTTTGATGACTAATCACTGTAACTTATATTGTGCAAAGCTTAGTTGACTCTTAGTAATGTAGAACAATAAATTCACCACTTATGTTATTTGAAACTGAAAGTAGTATCGGTAACACTAACAGTAAGTTGGAAGTGTAACTATAACTTATAAGTATTATTACTACTACAAGATAACTTGTAGTTGATGTTGTACTTGTAAGTTATACAACTGTAAGTTGTAACCACAATTTATAATTCTGCGACATTGTTCTTTAGATGGTTGTACCGCTCAGTTTTATTTCTGTAGAGTATAAACTTGTAATACTAAAACCAACGTTATGTGTACGTTGTAAGATAGAAATATGAACTACGTTTGTTAATGCAATGCTAATTAGTTTTATATTTATTAAAAAAGAAGATGGCGACCAATACATTTCGTTAGTTACATGAGAAACCCAATTTTAATTTTCAGTTATTCCTGCTATTATAAATTAGTCATTTTTATTTAAACTCCAAATAAAAGTATCATTCAATATATTTGTCATAATTAAGGATTAAATCATATACAATGACCTATTCCAGCATTTTCGAAATTGAGGCCTGTGAGTCACATCTGAAATGCCATAAAAATATTTTTGAAAATATGATCTATAGAATAAAAATATTTTTTGTAAAATTAAATTTATATGAATTAAAATACTTAATTTTGGAATATAGCTTTTCATGTACACGGAATTTTTTTTAAAGCAAAGTATTAGTAAGTTTTGGGTGTCTGTGAAAAAATTTTAAGATGGGTTCTTAAGCTACTAAAGTTTGAGAATTGGTGTTCTATACTCTAGTTAACATTAAGTTTCATAACTTTAATTTTGTTGCTTGTTTTTTTAACTTGTACATACTTTTAAGTTAAACTAATTTGAAAAACAAGATAGTGACTATATTAGTATACAAGTAACAAAAACATTTAAAAAAAAGGAAGTAAATGTAGGGATGGTTAAAATCAGTCATTCAAAAACAATACAAACAAGATAGTAGGGATGGCACTTGCATCATCCCTATGTAATGTACAGGCACACAGTGTAGTGGAATGTTAACAGACAAAAATAGGATAAATTAAATCAATTGTGAATGATTAATTATATATATATATTGCTATATCTTAATTCTTGCATGTACCTAGTATTTTTGAACATTCTTCTTTGTTATCCATTTAACTTGTCACTAAACTGTATAAGCTTGACTCATCTCAAGTCTTCTTGTTGAGGAAAATTTCTGTAGCTGTTAAACATATGTAATTTAACACATAAGTACTTTGACAGTTCACAAACAAATGGAACTGAAAGGAACATTTACGAAAACTTTATTAAACCCCCAAGGTAAATGAATAATCATAACTAATTTTATTTATTGGGCAAATGAGTACTTAATTAAAGTAAAAACTTTATAAGTTTGATATTCTTCACATAGTCTAAATTTAATAACAAACAGCATAAAAATTAGAATAACATCAGTTTATTTTGTGAAATAAAACTTTTGGTAGCTATAATTTTATCTTACAAAGTTTGAAAACCGTTAGGGAATGAATAAGAATAAAACCATAAAGTTTATTCAGATAATATAGTATTATCATGTTAGCAAATAATCTTTGATTTCTCCACATAAGATGCAGTAATGTTTCAATTTTACAATGTTGGTATGATACCAGTGAACTTTTTAAAAGTTAGCAATGTAACACTATAACCAAAAATTTTCATTATTTTTTATATAAAAGAAGAAACCTACTGTAACTGTACAGTATTTTGGATTGATTAGTGTTGACCATGTGGTCCGAAAGTAAATCAATAACTCAAACCAATTTAAAATCATTGATATGTTCTGTAAATTATTATCTCGGTCAGGTTATAATCCAGCAATTTCAAAGCTTAAATCTTTATTTCTGATACGGTATATTACCTCTTCTCACATAAATAGCTATTCTTGTTCAGTGCTGCCCTCTATATGAAAAATAATTTTATGCATGCCACAAGCTTTTTATCTCCACTCAATTGGAATTGACTGATTCCAATGCTTCTCTCATGCAAATCATCATATGACAACCCTCCATCAATAAAAGTGTGACATAATCTCTTGATGCAGTTGACTCCCTCTGTTCAATTCTTCCGAACTATCACTATCAGACAATTTTTTCTTTTGGTGCTCTTCATGTGAATTGCATTTGTCTTTAATCATTTAACTTCCAAAGTGGGATTTCTTTATTAATTTTTTCTTTACATTGAAAAAGTATTTTAGTTTAACTTCATTTCTCAGTCTTTATTTTTTTTCTTCTCATACTCAGATTTTTTATATCAAACACTTTTGTTTGATATATATTTCTACAATGAATTTTGAGGTTCATGTTAATACTTTGGGTATCATACCTCCTACTAGCACTATGTCACAGGCTGCAGCTGGGGGAGACCTGTTGTTGAACTTATTTGTGATTATCCGTCATGAGATTGATCATTATATGGGTCAACCTCCTCCTGAACTTGCCCCACTTCCTCCCGAGGCAAGCCGAACCTGTTCCGGCCAAAGAAGATTTTGATAGCCTTTTTCCACCATTGGATTTTGACATGTCTTCCTATACCAAACCTGCAGAACCAGCTAGGCTTAATACTGCATTTTTAGACACTATTTCTCAAGTATGTGCCATTTCCCTGATTTCCTGTGATCCCTGGCCTTCATTCTTGCACAATATTTCTTTCTCTCCATGTTTAGTTTTCCCACTCTTCCTGGGTATTAGGGTTCATGCTTCACAATTGGTTGAGGGTGCCAGCATGCCTAGCCCTATACAGGCAATGGATCAGTTTGCATTAGCTTACCATCAGGATGACTGTCCATTTCTTGACTTTCAACAGTTGAGGTTGATTTTACCTGGGGGGGTCCCTGATTTTCCTGTGCATTTAACCCATGCCCAGTTTTCATGCCTTTGTCTTACCCTTACTTCCCTTATATGGTATTTATCAGCTATCCATCTCCTTTCTGAGGCAATCCACCAAGACCCTGAGGGATTTTTGAAGGAAAGCCTCTCGTTTCTTACCTCCACGTTAGCTTGTGTTGTCTTCAGCTCTTATGTTACACACATGGTTCTCTGTTGCTGGGATCTTCTGGGTTGAGATGCAGCCTTGTCCCAGGTTTGTTTGCTGCCCTCTAATCTTAGGGATTTATGTATGGTCTCTTTTCTTTAGCAGTATGTTTTTTATCATGTGGCTGAGACTTTGGAATAACGTGTGGTGTCTGTGCATCAACACTACTCTTTCCTCTAGGTAGCACATTTGTCACATTTGTCACAAGACAAGCCCCTGTTCTTGTTTCCCATCATAGTCCTTCTCAGTCCTTACCTGTTCCTTCTTCCAGGGGTTTTTCATCTTGTTGTTTTATTTGACGTAGCTGGGCACATCACCAACAGTACCAGTGGCTACTCAATGTGTTTCAGTCCAATGGGAGCTCGATTGTATGAATTTGTTCCTCTCTGGTGATCTTTCACCACATATCCATGGATTCATCGGGTTTTATCAGAGGGACTTGTCCTACAATTTCTCTCCCCCCTCCTTTGTCTTATGTACCTGTTTTCTTCCCCATGCCTCAGGATCTGACCACCAGCTAGCATCTGTCAGAGGCAGTACAAGATCATCTGTGTCAACAAGCCATTGAACCTGTTCATCATCTTTCTCCAGGCTTTTATTTCAGGTTGTTTATTTGTCCCCAAGAAAACTGGAGACTGGCAGCCTGTAATAGATTTGTCCCACCTCAATTGATTTTTCCATCTGCCCCCCTTTTACCATGGAGTCGTTTTTCACCCTTAGGTGGGCTTTTTCTCCAGGTTTATGGATGACCACAATGGACGTCGTGAATGTTTATTTGCATATCCTGATATCTTGTCAGTTGTGATCACAGGGTGGTTTATCAGTTTCGTGCACTGTCCTTTGGACTTGCTTTGGCCCCGTATGTTTTTTTATCAGGTGGTCAGAGCATTTTCTCACTACTGACATGATGTTGGGTTGTGCTTTCATCATTATGTGGACAATTGGCTACTGTTAGCTTGTTCTGAACAGGAGTTTGCCTGTCACACTCCTCAGCTGTTCCTGGAAGCGTCTCGAGTGGGCTGGTTAATTGAGTTGGAGTTCTGCGACTTAACCAATATCTTGTCCATTTGGGTGATTTTTCAACACCCGTCTCAGTCGGGCCCAGCCTTCTCCTCTTCAACTTCGTTTGATGGAGCTTTCTGTTCTCCATGCTCTTACTGCTCCCTCTATAACAGCTCGTAAGATTCTATTGCTTTTAGAGATGTGGTCTTCCATGGGAGCCCTTATTCTATTAGGTTGGGCTTATATGTAGGCTTTCACGACCAGTGGAATCTCACAAGGGATTGTTTGACAGCTCTTATTATCCTTTATCTTACCCTTGTTGACATTCTGCTTTGGTGGTTGGACAAGACTTGCACGTTGGCGGGTTTTCCGCTTCCTCCTCCTCATCCATTTAAACATTTTCACAGATACATCCCTTCAGGGATGGGGGGTGTGTGGGTCAATCATCAGGAAGCTTCAGGGTGTTGGCCTGCAGCCAAGAGGTCATATCAACATCCTGGAGCTTCTCCTTGTATGTCTTGATTTGGTTCATTTTCTCCATCTGGCCAGAAATCATCGGGTAATGATCCATTCCGAGAATTCTACAGTGGCTGCTTATCTTAATCACCAAAGCAACACCCATTATGGATCCCTCTGTATTTATACATTGGATCTTCTTATTTTGGTTCCTCATCCTCTTGCTCTGAATGTCGAAGCTTTCAGCCAGGACTGGACCAACAAATACCTATATGTCTATCCTCTCTTTTGACTTCTTCATCGGGTGATTTCAATCTTCCATGCCACTCTATGTCAAGTCCTTCTGATTGCTCCTTACTGGCTGGCTCAGCCATGATTTCTGCAGCTTCTCTAGCTCCAATTTACCCCTCTTTTATCTCTTCCTCTGACTCCATCCCTTCTTCGTCAACCTCAGTCACTGGTGTTTCATTCAGCCCTTCCTGTCCTGTGGCTTGTCCCAACGAGTAGCTTCTTTTTTGGCTCGTTCTATTTGCCCTTCCTCCATGGAAATTTATCAACGTAAATGGAAGTTTTCTGCCATTGGTCTCTCTCTCTGATTATTGGGTGGCCTTGTCCCACACCTTTCATTTTTCATGATACCATAGGGTGTTTACCTCTCCTACTCCTTTTCTGTTGATGCGTTCCTTCTGGATTCGTCATTTGCCGCAGTGGGCTGCCCTTCCAGATTGGGATGTTAATGTGGTTCTTTACTGCCTCACATTGAAGATCTGATTTATTTGCCATCAATGTTTCACATACTCTTCATCATTCTACTTATCTTCTCCTTTATCTGGATCATTCTTTCCTCCCCAAAATTTTTGGCGGCTTGTATATTTCCCATTCTTCCATTTTCCACCTTTATTCTTATTCTGATCTGGATAGACTTCTATGTCCTGTATGTGCTTTTCACTGTTATATTGCCTGCATGGCTTCCTTCCATGGTACCTGTTCCCACTTCTTTATTCCTTGGCAGCCATCCTCTGTTTGTTATCTATCTCATTCCACCCTCACCATTTGGGTTCAGATTTTAAATCATTGGCTTATTCCGCTTTATCATTTTCTTCCTGTTCTTTGTTCTGGGTGTCTTTTCATCAAATTTTGACACCTTACCTTTTCATTGGAGTCTCATCTTCATCGTCCCTTGGAGGAAATTGTTCAATCGGGCATGTGGACTACTTCTAATACATTCACCTCTCACTATTTGCATAGGGTCACTGTTTCTTCCTTTTCAGGCTATTGTCTTCCACCTCTAGCCATTCTTCAGACTTCAGTGAGACTTTAACTTTTACTCCTTGTTTGGATCCCGCTCTGTGATGATTGGTGCCTGACCAGGTATTCTTTAACTGATAAAATCTGCACTGTAAGGCCATGTTGACTTATGTATTATATTTCCATGGCTACGCAATGTACACAGCAGAGATGGGGCGTTCTACAAGATCACTTGTAGGTTTATCCTCACGATGGAATTGCTTCAAAGATTTGCCCATCCCAGACCATACTCACCCATGGACTACATGGGTAAAGTAGTAGAGATAGCTGACCATCCCTGCCTTGTATTGAATAAATTGGTATTGTCTGCTTTTAAAAATTGAACTGTCTCAGGCATTGTCATTCCTCCAGACTCTCCATGCATCCCCCCCCCTTTTCTTCTAATGCAGTTTCAGAGTCTTTACCACTTTTCAGTTCCACTTGGACAATGGAGACATCATCCTGAATGGGTTAGTGAAATACAAAATTCTAACAAAATATAGAAATGATTATAAAACCATTCAGTTGATAGTAGGGTGGTGGTGGTGTTTTCAGATGTACTTGTGTAATGCACAGTGAGATGTTTATGAAAGCTGTTTTCTTCCAAAATATAATAATCCAGTATAATTGAATAGAGAGAGTCACATGCATCATGAGAATATATCACACTCTTATTGGTGGAGGATTGTCACATGATGATTTGCATGAGAGACGCATTGGAATCAGTCAGTTCCAATTGAGGGGAGATAAATAGCTTGTGGCATACGTAAAAATAGTTTTTTGCATATAGAGGGCAACAATGAACGAGAATATGTTTTTGTGATTGGAGGTAAGTACCTATCGGAAATACATTTTCAGTATAGGAAAATTATAACTTTTGTTCCCACAGAATTATATGTGATTATAATGGTACTTTGAATTCCTTGAAGCTATATTTACATTCACATATTTATTATCATAGTTTTGAATAATGTTCTAATGTTATGATTCTATTTTAGACCTCCTATTAGTGATTCAGCCTTGGGCAATGTTGCTGAGAGTTTTTTGATGTGGCAAGTGCCATTCAGTAATATTCAGGGTCAAGGAATGATGCCACAGGCTCAACTGGGAAAATCCTATGCTCCTCCACCTACATATTTTCAGTACCAGCAGAGATATCCTCCTAATGCTTTAGGAAATATTTCACAAGTAAGTTCAGTAGAAAGAAAAAAAGTAATTTAAAACTAGTAACAAGAAATAATATAAGATACTATAAACTTTTAAACAAAGGTACAGTATATACAAAAAGCACTGCCTCACTTGATATGGGATGCTCATGAGGCTATTCATAGGTGAGACAAGAATGCATTGATATTATGGACTCTTTTTTTTTTATTCACAAATGTGCTAATTACTGTTGTGAGTTGTGACCACATCTAGTAGTAGCGGAATATCACAAGTGTATGCAGATGTGAGAAGAATGGGTAATAAGTAGCTTTTTTTTTATGTTCAGGTGATAATTGTCATTCACAATGAGCAAATCTCCATTGCTGATTGAGAATGTGTTGTCATAGTTGCTTGACAGTGTACTGGTCAAAATTATGTTTTGTATTTCTTAAGTTAGTGGATATGTATCACAGTTTTCTGGCTAGTATTACTTACATAACTAGCAGATGTACTTGTGTAATGCACAATGAGATGTTCATGAAAGCTGTTTATGTCAATGGCAATATAAAGATTAAAAGTATGAAAGAATAAAATCATTGATGTCCACTGGGAATGATTATTTTAATAACATTTTACTTTCTATTTTAGTTTTTTATGAAAAAGAAATAAGTAACATGTGACTTAAAAACACCTCTCCTAATAATAACGGACAGTTACCACCCAACAGTCTTCTTTGCACGATGGATGTTTCTTCCTTTTACATTAATATTCCACATGATGAAAGACTACAAACTCTAAAGTCTGCACTAAATCTTTCTAAATAATCAGAATCTCAAACAGTAACTGATCTTGCCAGCCTGGTTTTAACTCTGAACAGCTTTGAATTCAATAACAAGCATTATATTCAGGTTAACGGTACTGCAATGGGTACAAAATGGCTCCCAATTATGCCAACATTTTTATGGGTCATATTGAAAACAAACTTTTACAACTAAGCCCTGTAAAACCTCATACATGGAAACATTACATAGACGACATATTTTTCATTTGTACAGCCAGTCTTAAATCACTTAAATAATTTATCTCACATGCAAACTCCTTTCACAAAACAATCAAGTTTACCTGTGATTACTCACCTATCCAGATTAACTTTCTTGACGTCATTGGTTTTCTAAAAGACGGAATTTTATACACTGACTTGTACAAAAAACCTACAGACAGACCACATTGTCTTCATTATAAAAGGTGTCACCCCTCTTACACTAAACGAAACGTTACCTACAGCCAAGTTCTTAGAATAAAGAAAATATGCTCAAATGAAACAGACTACAGAAAACACACCAAGGATCTAAAACAAACCATGTTACAAAGAGGATATAAAGATACCAAAATTGACAAACAAATTGAAAAAGCTAACAACACTCAGTGGAAAAACATCCTAAACCAGAGCAATACTAAATGTTCAAATAGAATTCCTATTATTATTACCTATCAGTTTAAATTCAGAAACATTTCACAAATTCTAAAAAAAATGCTCATCTCCTACAACTGAACGATCGTCTTAAACAGATATTACCTGAAGTTCCCGTTGTTTCCTTCCAAAAAACCAGAACTCTAAAAGATATCCTTGTTCACACAAAAGTGAATTGCATCCCACCCAAAAATGTTTGTCCATGTAATAAAGCCCATTGTCAAACCTGCAAGGTCATAAAAAAAACACTGACTCATTTTCTGGGGAAGTACATTGAAATTAGCTTTCTTATTGGATCTTGTACCTTTCATTATTAAGGATAAATTATTCTTTACTCTAAATAACTTGCATAATTAAGTATGTGTTGAGATCAAAGTACTTGTAAGGTGTTTATTACAGTCTTGTCCATGAACTATATGTAGTTAATCTTGATGTCTACTTATCATATTGATAAGATCATATGCCTTACTTTGTTATTGTAGACATCAGTGGCTTGCTCGGGATTTTTATTTTGCAATTTAATTGACTTTTTTATTGTTTAAACTTTATATGCTTTATTCACTAACAACTCTCTCTTGTATGCTTTCATCATGAGAACCTTATGTTGACCTAATTTCTATTTATACCACTTGTTGGCTCCAGCTTAAAATTGTTTCACTTGTATGACATTTAATTTTATTAATTAATAAATTATTTTTTAGTTGTAAAACTAATCATTGATAAGCTTCATTTATTCTGTTTTCTGTACTTTTTTAAAGTGACTTATAATAAACTGTGAATAGTTGTTGAATAGCAATTTCCCTATTGATTTCTTTGTTTTGAAAAAATATGTATGAGCCAACAATAAACAAATAACGTAAATTAGTTTTTCAAATTAATCAATAGTGATTCTGATTGTTTATGTTTGGTAGGGTGTTTCTCATCCTATACCAAACCCTGCATATGTAATTAGGTGTAATGAGAGGATGGTGAGTCATTACCAACAAGTTCCATCAGTCACAACAGGAGTTTTCAGGCCAAGGCACACAGGGTAAGTTCATAAGTCATTGGACCTTACTTAGTTACATAACTTTCTGTATGACACTCATCTGTGGTAAGGATAAAAAAACAACTTTTAAAGAATTTGTAGAAGAAAAACAAGAAGCACATACCAGAGTCAGAAATTATAATAGAAAAAGCTTGATAGCATGAAGAAAAATTGCATACATAAAATAATCCCAATAATATTGGTCTGTGTTGGAGGAATAAAAAAGCTGATAAATTTATGCACAATATATAAAAAAACTGTTGAAAAATTAAAATACAAAACATCAAAAATAAGAAAATGACAAATATGGTTAAAAGAAAATGTATTAACTTTCAGAAAGACCTGTTTTATTTTTCTGTGGGGAATAAATCAGCAGTAAATTTGATGGCTAATAATGTTAAAATTGGAGGTTTGATTCATGCAGTGGGCAAAGCTTAGATAACTCATTGTGCATCCTTGTGCTTAAACAAAAACAATCTGTATCAGAAGAACAGAAGAAAGAAAAACTAAGATTCTCTGAATAGTATTTTTGTGTATTGTTTGTATATAATGTCAGTGCCATTTCTGCTATATTTACAATTCATTTGTCAACACATTTTTTTTTCTATCTATTTTGGATTTATCAGTATTATGAAAGAGTTTCTTATAAATTCTTACTGGTCTTCCTTTCAAAATGTCATTGGAGTAATTTATTTCTCAAAGATTGAGTCTTTTCTTCATCCAGTGGGTTTTTTATTGTAAGGCTTTCATTATCTGTTTTTACAAGAAGACTAAATTAACATGTTAGTACTAAGTAATAACCGATGTAACATTTAATAGGTAGAAGGGATATGGATTTTAATCATGTTCAAATTCAGTTTCCATGACAGTACTTCACCTCCACACACAGAATAGCCTGATGCCTCGCACATCTACATATGAGATTTACATGCCACTAGTCTTGAGCTAACCCCCCCCATCTAAAAATCGTGTGTTTCAGTTGAACTGCACTAGTGCATGATGACATCATTATGCAACAAAAGCCCTCCACCAATAGGAGGATAACAAAACCTTCTTGTGCAGTAACTCCCCTAAGCACTTGCACTAAAAATAACTTCTTTTCTTTTCCTCAGTATAATCTAGAATGGATATTTACTAAAAATTATTAATCAGTTACATGAGATCTGCAATAGGTTACGAAACTTCATTTAAGTCTTACTGGTTTCTTTTATTGTTAAGAAAAGGAAGAAGAAAAAATGTTTTCCTGATTATCTATTTTGAATTCTTAAGTAATGTTAACTTCTGCTTCGTCCTGTGATAGTGACAATGTTCCTACCTTGGGACCTGTGTCTGTTGTGGTTATTGGGGGCTTGGTATCTGTGGAGGATAAGACAGCTGTTGTTCAGTGTGTGGTGGATCCCTTCATGCACACTGGGCCTCCTCTTCCCATCCTTTCAGCCGACATTCCTTCTCCCCCATTTGAACATGATTAGTATGATGATGATGTTTTGACTGGCTATTCCCGGGGTTTGCTTTAGGCAAAACTTTACCTGTGGAGGAAAATACTCTCTATCCTAATCTCTTCATTCACATGATTTCGTTGGTATGTTCTTTATTCTTCCCCTTTGTCTTTTGATCCCCTCCCCCCATGATTTACTGCATAAAACCCAAACTCAGGACTATTTTCACTTTCATCTGACATTGAGGTTCATGCAGACTTGTTTCTTGCCCAACTGCACACCCATACAATCATGCCACATACTCCTTGTCTACTTGACTCTTTTGTCCTGGCTTATAGCTGTTTTTCATTTCCATTCTTAGATTTTTAGTTTTTGGAATATCTTTTACCCACCTGGGGGAATGATCCCTTAACTTTTACTTCTTTTTCTTGTGCCCAATTTTTGCACCTTTGCCTTTTTCCTACCACCCTTCTGTGTTACCTCTAATCATTTCTCCTTATGTCTGAAGCATTTCATCATTCTCTATGGGAAGGTTTTCTGGAAAGGTTTGTTCTCTTCTTTTCACCACATTGGCCCATATTGCTTCTTTTGCTCTATCCCTCCTAACATGTTTCTCTGTTGTTGGGGCTTGTTGGGATGGGATGCTCTCCTAGCTATTGTATGCCTCTATCCCGCTTTTCTTTGTTTTCTTTATCAGGCTACATATCTTCTCTCAGAAGTCTTCAGGAAAGTTCCTGACTCATTGGAGACCCAGACTGAGGTGGCCTGCTATCAGTCCTCATTGACTACTATGCTTTCTTGGCTTTCTCAACCTCATCATTCTGTTTCTAGGTCTGCTGAATCCATATCTCCCCTGTCCATCCCAGTTTCCTGGCCGCCTTCTACTTCCTGCTCTCTAATTTTCAGATTTAAAGGACATCACTCGTCTCACCATTGACTACCCTGTTAGGTATGGCCCTTGAGAAGCTTGTCTGTCTCTTTTTGTCAGACTTGGATCTCCATTTGTCTGATAGATGAGTTATTCAGATTCTCATCCACAGCTTTTCTCTCCACTTTTCTTCACCTCCCTTTTTCCATTCCCTTTTTTCCCCTTTATATTTAGTGTCTTAAGGATGTGGTCTCAGATCTCTTGGCCGAGAACACCATTGAGAGCATGTTTACCCCTACATCTGGTTATTCCTCTCATCTTTTTGTGATCCTCAAAACGACTGGGAACTGGAATCCAACTATCAGCCTATTTTATCAACCAGTTTGTTACCATTCCTTAGTTCCATATGGAAAGTGGTCTTTTCTCTCTGGTGAATTTTCATCCAGGCTGTAAATGACCAAGGTTGATGTTTTGGACATCTTTTTACACATTCTGATCACCCTTCCTCCAGAAGTTTCTTTGTTTCATCCATCAGGATAGAGTCTTCCGGTACTGTGCTCTTCCTTTTGGCATTGCATCTTCTCCTTACCTCCTTAATTGAGTCAAGCAGGCATTTGCCTGCCATGTTCACAGAGTGTGCTGAGGTTCTATTATTACATGGATGATTGGTTTCTCCTCACCCCCTCTCAATAGCACTCCTTCTCTCACACATCTTTTTCTGTATGCCTATCTTCCTATTCCTCTTCTCCTTTATGTACTTGTTTTGATACATGACACTTCTTGTCGAGTCCCATTGGTGCCTCTTTCCCCTGTTTTGTCACTTGGAATACATTTCCCCCTCTTCCTTTGCCCAATTCCCATTCTCTCTTGCTCCAATCATGTCTTTTTTCACCCAGGAGTGTTGGCCCTTCATCTTCATATGTAGGATTTATCCTGTCCATTGCCTGTGTAGCTTTTTCTGACTGTGTATTCTTTTTCTTGTCCAATTTCTATCATTCTTCAACTTTGCCCATTTGTCAACAGAAGTGGTGGGTTTTTTTTACCTTGGTCTGCCAGCCTCTGCATTCCTTCAGGCCATCTTACTGTGGCCCAACCTTTGGTCCTTTTTCACATGGGTTGGGCTACGGATTGTCAGTTTCTATTATTGCTGGTTTTTGGTTAGCTTTATCAACTTTGTTTTGCCTTTCCCATTATTTCTAGGTTTTTCTTCTTCTGTCCTTTCCTTTTTGTTCTGATCCTTCCTTTTTTGTCAAACCTTTTTGCCCTACTCACATGCCTGACTGGTTCTTTGAAGTAGTTTTACATGCTCCTTTCGAGCTGTTGGCTTCATGTTCTTTATACCTTTCTCTGAAGACATGTTTCTTCTTTTTTTCTGTGGTCACTGTCATTTAGATGTATATGCCATTGATGCTTCCTGCACTGTCTTTCACTGTACTTACTTACTCCTATATCCAGACTGGGCCTTTCTTCCTAAAAAACTTTGGGGGCTTGGGAAGGTGATTGTTCTTTCACATTTCATTGCATCAGATTCATCAACTGTCTCACTCTCTCATGTCTTAGTTTCATTGATCCTTGGTGAAATCCTTCTGCTGGCATGTGGATAAATCCACACATGTTCATCTCACATTATCACCATCATCCGACTGTTTTGTCTCCTGCAGGATTTTGACTCCCCCCAGCTACTGTTCTTCAATAAACTACATACCATCTTTGAGAAAAGTAAGTACATTTTCATTTTCTTCACTCTTTTCCCTTTTATAGGATCCTGTCAGGTGGCTGGTATTGCCTCCCAGGGTATGCTTATTTTTCAAAATCTGCATCAGGCCAGGGATAGTGGTAGGCATAGACTCTGCCACTGCCCATTGTTGAGATGGAGTATTCCACAAGAGCACTAGAGGTATTCTTGTGGTATTAAGATTACTCATTTGCCTGATCCCTATCTTACCATGGACTATCATGGAAAAAGCCAGCACCAATGATTACTGGCTTTAAAATAGGGTTTTGCAGTCACCTACTGCATTGTCTCCACTAAAAGACCTTTTTTGGCAGATGTTTGATAGGAATCGAGGCACCTTGGGTCTCCCCCAACATTAATTCTTCCTTTCTTCTTCAAGTGGAGTACAGGAGACCCTTGTCACTTACCAGTTCCTAGCTGCTGGGGTAGTAGACCTTGGAGAGTTCTTCACTGATTGTGTACAGCACAATATGGTGGAAAGTAGGATGGCAGTGGCACTTTCTTTGTATTGTGAGGCACCCCTGAAACAGCAAATGTGCCCTCCTTCTGCAATGGGAAGGGTTTGCCACCCCTGTCTCTATCTGTCCAGTTGAGTTGAGATGAGACACACCATACATTCTGATTCTACCCTAACCACACTACACTTTTTGGCTCGCTAACCACTTTATTGTTGGGTCATTTATGATAAAATTCTGTCCAACCCCTGCAATACTTGGGACTCTTTTACCTTTCCCTCTGTTTTCTTGTGAGTGAAGAGTATATCCTGCTCAAGATGCACTGCAGTCTCCCATGGGTGTACCCCTATGGAGCCCCTGCCATCAATTGTCACATTCCAGGGGCTTTTTCTTTAGGCTCTTTTTGAAGGAGCTTATCTAGGTTTAATGTGCGATTCTAGCTATTTTGTGTGTGTGGAGGTGAGGTATTGTCTCAGAAGTTAACATTTTCCTTAGCTGAAAACGTATTTCCAATAGATACTCACCTTTTTCACATCTTCCCACTCATTCTCTCCATTTTTGGTGCACTTTTTTTTTCTGTTTCATCTAAGAATCAAGTTATTTGGAATGCAAATATGTAGGGGGAATTACTGCACAAGTGACATTGTGTTACCCTTCTATTGGTGAAGGGGATATCGTTGCATGATGGTGTCACATGCAGTAGCACAATTTATGTTAATCCATGATTTTTAAGTAGGAGTTAGCTCAAAGCTAGTGGAATGCAAACCTCATAGGTAGATGCGAGAGTAACCAAGCCATTCTGTGTGTGGAGGTATCTACTGGAAATACATTTTCAGGTAAGGAAAATGCTAACTTTCATTTTAGAAGAGGGATTAGTTGTCTGTTATTTTGAAGGTTCAAGTTCTTAATGTATTTTGTATTTTTCACAAGGTATCAACCACCAGACCCTGCAAAACTTTCAGAACAAAAAAGCAAACTAGAAAAAGAACGGAATTTCCAAATGCAGCAACAGAAGTTAAAACAATTTAGTCAATGTGGCTTAAAGCCCTCACTAAACCCAGATTCTTACATAAACATTATGCTTGGAAAGGATCAAAACCAACACAAACCATCTTCATTGAACCCAAGTACCAGTAAGGCAACAGGTAGAAAAATATATATTTTGAATGGAGATATATATTGCTTTTAATTTATTATCATTAAATTTCTCAAGTAAGCTTTGAATGTTTCAGAATACTCTTATTCTGTCTTCATCAAAATCTGAAAATACTGTTACAAAGATATTTCTTAACTGATGCTATAGTATCATTAATTGCTAATTTACTTAGATATTGAGTACAGTGGTAGATGGAAGGAAAAAATCATTATGGACTATATTATGAATATTTCCTGAATTACAAGTTGCATGACACAGTTATAAATATTCTTAACAAACAGTTGAGTTGTTTTAAATATGTAAATTTAGAATAATTTTAGGTCTAAATAGTTTTGTAAGTCATTAAGAATAGGGCAGTCTTTAGTTATGAGTAAAATTAGTTTAGTGTAGAGTTCAAGGTCTGAAGATCCTGTAGTAATGATAAAGAAATCATTATATGAAATATTGTGACCTGTGGTTTCAACATGTGAATGAATGGATGAGTGGCTGGGTTTAAGTAATGGATGGCTGGTTCTGTTTGATACCTCCAAATGACTAGTTTTCAAGTGGCATTTGGTTTTGGTACTACATATATACTTATACATGAACCATGAATGTAGAAGTTTAGATATTTGATCTTCTACACAAACACCTGTTAAATAGCTATCTGACTAATTTTCTGACAAATATTACTTGCAAGTTTTTAAACAAATTCCAACCACTTGCTATTATGCACTCACTCCTCAAATTTCCCTTCATTATCCTTCCTCATTTTATGGGCTCACAATCCTTACAAATTAAAAAACATCTTTTCTCTTTAACCCTTTTGAGGCAGACTCAAGCAGTTTGTGAAAATTGAGTCGTGAATTTCACTTGTACAACAATATTTGAAGTAGCTCTGAAATTTCTTAACATATCCTCTCAAAAACTGGTAAGATTTAGTTAAAGATCATAAGTATCTTGTACACAAATAATGATGATTTTATAATTAAGTATTTTTACTAAAATGTTTTTACTTATTTATTGTAGTTACTTGCACTCAAACTCTTAACAAATTGAGTGGAAGGTGATTTTTATTTTAAGTATAAAAATACTTTTCTTCATTTTATAGTTTCATATTTCATTTGCATAATTTCTAGAACCTCCTAAAAGAAAATCAAAAGTTTTTTAAGGTAAATGCTTATATTTTATTTTTATTTTCTTTACCATATCACTAACTCTAGCTATTATCATTAATGTACAATGCAATGAAATGATTAAAATTAGGAAATAAAAAAGAATACATAACATTTGATATTTTTTGTAGAATATACATAATTTCGGGTCTTTTCCTTTTCACATATAGTTAATTTTTAATGTTTTATTTTCTGTTCTTGTCCTTTACCACTTATTCATCTTGACACAAGTCAATGGTGCCCTTGAGGCATATTAAAGTTTATTTGGGAGGTGTGCAATTCTTTGGCAAAATTTTTGTTCAGTGTGTAATATCGCAAGCCTTGAGAACAGATGCAAATATGATGTATATTTAAAAAATGTTTAAACCTTTTAATTATGCATTTTAAAACATAACTAATACATAATTAACTAAAATATAATAGTAAGACCTAAATACAATTTAAACTGTATCTCTAATTATAACATATTTAGGTAAGAAACAACTGTAAGTGCTATAGTCGATCAAACAGCCAACATTACTATACTCAATTATATGTACTCTGTGATGACAACTAGGCACCAATTTCAAAATAACCATTGTTAGATTATACTTAAAGTGAACTCTTTCTAATGGTTAGACACATGTATGTAACATCTACATGGAAATTATAAAGTTCAAACAAGTCTGTTGATGGTAGGCATGGAAGCTGTCAGAGGTTGAAAATATTTATTACTCATTCTAACCTCATTAATTCGGAGAACTTGGAAATGACAGAGTCAAAAGGTTATATAAGCATCTCATTGTCTAGACGTACTGCTACAGTACTGCCACTGTATTATTGAAGAGACAGTGTCAAGGTAGAGAATTTTCATATCCTGTTGGTCACATGACAAGTTATAAGTAGTTTTTTAAAGGTTTAATTTGAAATAAAGGGCTTAAAATTTGGATAAGATAAAACTTTGAATCATAGCACACATTATAATGTTAAATTCATTCATGTACATTAATATTAAAGGTGTTTAATTAAATCTTGAATAGAACACAGTGACTTGTGCGGAAAAGCATTTAACCCTTTCGAGACAGGTCACGAGTGAAAGGCCATGTCATCTCGTTTGTTGACTCGCATTCAAAATTTTAGTGAACAACTATTTCTTGAATTTATGTCAATAAGATTGGTATCAAACTGTAGATTATAATTCAAAATTTTTGTATTATATATTATTCAATTTCTTAATTTAAAAGCAAATCTTAAAAAATACAGATAAACATCGATTTTTGTGTGGTGTGTTGAATGCAGCACTGGTTCAAATTAAGCCTATAGTTTCGTATGAATTAGAAACTCAAATATGAGCCTCTTATCTTTTCAATTTGGTAAGATATTGCTCGTGTAATAAATCAAACACAGTGGCACCCTGCCCACCTCTTTCCATTTTTGGAAATGCTCCTATATATACACTTACTTCTATATATGACATGAATAACCAATCGGGAGCTCAGAAGGTTATTCTAGTGGCTTTCACAGCCATTTTAATGGGCTTGGTGCCATTTATTTCTTTTGAACCAATATTTCAATGAGGTAGGGTGTGTCTTTAGTCTGCTCAAAATTGCATATTCTTTTAGACCAAAATACATCTTTGTTACTAAGCTTGATAAATTATAATTGAATTCTATGGTATTAATGTAGTAATTTATGATTTTTTTAGTTATTCAAATGTATGTATAAAACCTAAAAAAAAATTTAGTTTCATATCATCTGAGTGCAAATTTTTTAAAGGCTTAACAGCCTACGTCAAGCAGCAACC
>NW_013666416.1:368298-369869 GCF_000517525.1 Limulus polyphemus
AAATCATAAATGTCTGCAATAATTACTATACATTAAGTGTATTTCTTTTTGAAAAATTACATTTATTGCCATATTTAAAAAAGAAAATAGATGTTATCTTTTGGAGTCTGACTAGTGTTTATTGTGAACAAAAAATAAACACATATTCATAAAGTTTGATAACCCTTGATTAAATTACAGTGGTTTGGTAGATAGGTTAAAAACTCTTCCCCTCCCAGAAGAAAACAGTGAAAAAATTATTATAGGTTGGTAGAAAAACTGCTTTGATAAGAACATTACACTTAAACATGAGTATAAGATTAAAAAAAAATGTTCTTAGTTTGTATAAAATTAAAATTATTGTATATACTTGTTTTATTTCCTAACCTTAAATATTGTAAAATTATTTTAGGTACTAACAAAGTTGAATATATCTCTTAAAAATATTAAAGTACTTAATTCATTAGTAGGACTTTAAGGTGAAATTGAATATGAAATCCTTATCCCTTTCTCTATAGGTCAGCCAGTAGCACAGAGTAGGCCTGCAATGAAGGTAACACTAGAAACATCTCAAGAGGTAACATCAGTAACATGGGCACAACAGCAGGTAACCAGCAGTGAAGTAAACCAGAAAGCCACTGTGAAGAATGATCCAGCAAAAGGTTGTTTAACATTTTTCAGTTATAACTAGAATACATTTTAATCTGGCTTAATAGGATGCTGGATCTTTCTTATAAACAATCATAAAAGTTTATTATAATTGATAATTTGTAGTAATTTTAAGTGCTTAAACTGGTGAAGCAGTAAGGTTTCTAGGCCTAACAAAAGTGATTAAAATCATTCTTGGGCAGTTATTAACGGTGGACAAAAGATAGTTCTGAAATGCATCCTTTATAATGTATTTGATTTGAAATATGTGGTGGGATAATCAAGAAGATTATTGTAAAGATACCTTCAATCAGGTGTGATTTTAATTACTTTCTTAAAAATGAATTATTAATATTACTTTGGTAATAATTAACTAGAGTATTAAAATTAATGTTTTTTTTATACTGTAGCTATCTTCATTAAAAAAAAAAGGTGACTAGTAATAATAATAGCAGTAGTTTTAGCTTTAATACTGATAGTTTTGTTCAGTTTGAGTTCTGGCATCAGAGTTTATTCTGTGCAAAAAAATTTAATCAAATTCACTCTGGTTTGCAAAAATTTCTAGTTATATTAAAAATTATTAAGACTTAATTGTTCTTACTTTCTGGACCTCCTTTATCTCTGGGACACTAACTTCCTACCAGTTTGGACATTTTTTTCATAATTCAAAAAGCTTCTAGATGAATGCTTGAGCACCACTAACAAAATTAGCCTTTTATTTTCATTTTTGTTTAGTACATTGATTTGATTATATTGAGACAGGCCTAGAAGACATGATGATGGCTTGTTCAGATCTCTCAAAACCTCAACAGCCAAAACCATTCCAGAAACTTGCTGTTAATGATATAAGACAGAGCAGCCATCAGAAGACTTCATGTTTCACAGATAGCCAGAAAGCAAGAAACTGGAAAAATATTCAGGATTTGGATGAATTTGGCCAAATT
>NW_013666416.1:370203-371435 GCF_000517525.1 Limulus polyphemus
TACTTTCAAAGAACAATGGAAGGTAAATCACAGGTGAAACATCAAAATTTTATTAATTTCATATTTAGTACAACAGAAACTCGGTGGAAGTGCTTGAGTTCAGCAAACGGTTAATATTTTGTGTGTCCCCCTTTTCCTTTAATAACATATTTAATTAAAGTGTCCTTTGGGATTTTACTCCAAATGTCTCTAATACACTCCCATAAAGTTTCTTTGGAAGTAACTTTGGATTTGTCAAGTTTTTGATCTATCAAATCCCAGCAGCTTTTTTCTTATCGAAGTATTTTTTTGCATAGGTTAGATGAATGTTTGGGGTCATTATCTTCTTGGTAGTAGAATTCTTTACCAATAATATTCAAACCACTGGGTATACTATGATAGATCAGTATCTGATGGTACCTGGTCCATTATTCCATCTATTTTGCAAATATCTCCTGTTTCCTTAGCAGAAAAACACTCCTAAACCATCACACTGCCTTCCCCATGCTTCATGGTAGGTGCTATGCATTAAGGTAAGTATCTTTCACCTTTCTTCTGCCAGACGTACAACCTATGATTTGAGCCAAATATTTCAAACTTGGACTCATCTGTCCATAATACCCTTTTTCAATCATCAACAGTCCAGTTTTTGTAATTTTTAGTAAATTTCAATCTCTTGACAATACTTGGAGATCAAAGTAAATGTTTTTTAACTGCTACGTGACCAAATATTCCATTCTCATTGAGTCTTCTTGATACAGTAGATCTGGACACTTTCTGTCATTTGGTACATGGTTGTTTATCTCATGCATCAGATCAGTGACAGTCTTCCTTCTGTCCTGAAGGCTGCATAAATGAAGATAGTTAACATCAGTATCATTGAGTTCAGGTGTTCTGCCTCTTCATTTCCTATTTTCAGATTTACCTGTTTCGGTCTCACGATCTATGGTGTACTTGACAGTGTTTAAGGAGAATTTCAAGTCTGCAGCAATTTGTCAATTTTGAGAGTCCAACCAGCATCACATAAAGCTTTTATGCAAACTCTCTGCTCTACTGACAATTCTCTACACTTTTTGGGCCATGGTATAACAATAAAAGTTAATATGGAGTGTTAAATACTGTTTTTATCAAGGTTTATTTGTTAAATTTATTTCTTCTAGCATATACCAGTACCATATGCTAGCTTCTTTCTATATACTTAAGACAGTGCATGGGGTACCATGATAGTTATTTCAGGCCTTAAATTTTATCAG
>NW_013666416.1:372403-397714 GCF_000517525.1 Limulus polyphemus
TCATTCAATTTTCAACAGGGATCAGTGAAGCATTACCATAGGGTTGAAATTTACATTCTTTAATGGCATGGAAGAATTGGCCCCATAAAAATGGAAAGAATGACAACATATTCTCTTGTCCTAACACTTTTGCACAGTACTGTAAATTAAGTTTAGAAGTAAGTTACTGTAATGTTGGTGTTCATATAATGTTCTGAATTTACTAGAATGTTGTCAGCAGTAGTTCAGTTCTATGTAAATGAAGTTCAGAAAGTTAGTATTGTAGTGGTCTTGTACATTTAATGTTCTAAATTTGCTACAATGCTGCTAGTAATGGTTAAGCCTCATGCAAATGAAAGTATAAAAAGAAATGATATCACTACTACATAAAAGTTCTCTCAGTATTTTGCATGTTAGATATTAGATGAGTCTTCCTAAACTGTTAAGTTAGTAAATTTCTTTTCATAGCATTTGTATGTAAATAACCAATAGTATGCCAAGCTTTAAAGTATTTTGAGTTCTATATTAGTTGTCAGAAGTAATCTGAATTTTGAAAATCAGTATTTGAGTTTGTCTTTTAAAATTTGATTTATTTTAACAACAGCCAGGAATATCATCAGTATTAGTTTCTTTTTGTTAAGTTTCAAGTTAATGACTTCCAAATTAAATTTGCAAAAACTCAGTTGAAATGTTGTCATATTTATGGTATGGATAAGGTAAAAACTTGCTAATAGCTAGAGTGTAGACTGCTATGTAAAAACCTCCTTTTAGTAGCATGTTATTGTTTTACATAAACATGAATTGATGCTACAGAAATAAACAGTAAGATCTGTATGATTATACACACTGCCCATCCTCTTTTGTACCTATTTTTGAGTTATATACTACAGTGTGTAATTTATGTGTGCAACATATTTTGTTACTGTTTTAACATAGAATATTATACTTTGCACATGAATTCCATCCTAAAAGCCTTTTTTTTTTAGAATTTTTGTATTTATAATCCCTGGACTTATGGAATTAACTGCCTTTTCAGCCTTGCATAAATATTGTATTTGCAAAATGTATATTCTATAACCCAATATTGTAATAGAGAAGTTATCAAGAAATATTTAGTAATCATTAGAATAAGGAAAAAGGAAAATTAATTAACTATTAATGATTTTTATGTAAATAGGATTTCCACCCTGGTGTAGTAAAAACAAAGTTCCCAGCCTTTATCACCAGGTGCAAAAGATAGTGACAGGAGATGGAAATCATCCAATTGATACACAATGTCTTTATCCTATACTGTTGTCGTCTGGACTTCAGCGAGGATTACTAGGCCTGATCTGGGAACTGATCAGTCAAACAACTCCAGGACAGTTAGTTGAAGAAGAATTGTATATGGGATTGGCTCTTGTAGCTCTTGCTCAGGTAAGAGTGGATGTTTTCAACACAAATCTTCATGTAAGCTTTCTTTCTTAAGGTCTTTCTACACATTCTATTCCCATTATTGTACATAATATGAAAAATTCTGAATAACATATGTAGTTTTATAAATTTCTGAAAAAATATAAGTTAAAAAAGATATTCTGATATAATGAATCACCTCTGTGCATAGATTAGCTATTTTTCTCTTGAAGTCAAGCTCTTCTGTCTAAGAGACTTGCATGCCACCAGGCTTGTGAAATTTCCACCTGAAATTCATGTGAAAACATGGGAAAATGCACTACTACCCTCTTTTATTCCTTCCTTATCCACTGTCCCCTTCCTACTTCTTGCCTGATTGCAATGTCATTGTGGTTCTAAATGCTCTTACCAGAGTCCGTATTGAACCTCTAGCAGATGTTTCTGCTCTTCCTAGACACGAGTCCCATTCCTACTTGGCATTGATAGCCATTCTACATGTATCTATGACTTTGTTTCCTCCTGTTTTCTCATTACTGCAGTTCACTTCTCTTTTATCTTGGCTGGTCTTTCTTTTCCTTGTATTCCATGGCAAGGGAAAGTGGTCACTCCTTTTCTCCCATATCCCCTGCTTCAGATCCTCTTTTCAATGCTATTCCTGCACAATTAACTCTGCACCTGTAATGAATGTAAGTATTCATTTCCTTATTTTTTCCTCACCTTTCTTTTATGTTTGGATCCCGCTAGGTGGATAGTGTTGCCTCACTGGATGTATTTACCCAAAATTCAGCATCGGGCCAGGATAATGTAAAGTGCTCAGACCATCTGCCCTGACCCAGTTAGTGACCAATGTGAGATGGGGTGTTCTGCAAGATCACTGGAGTTGTACTTGTGGTATTTATATAACTTTTTCTAGTCCAATCCAAGCTGTACCCATTCCATGGACTATTATGGACAAAGCTAACACCAGAGTTGTACTTCTGCCTGCTCCTCTGGCTATTACTTACTGGCTTTTAAAAATAGGGTTTCCTGGGTATTCATTGCACTGTATCGAGCAAAGTTATTTACTGACTGAAGACCAATAGGGATTCGGGCACATTCTCTGGGTCTCCCCTATAATGATTCCCCCCATCAAGTGGAGAACAGGAGACCCATGCTACATACCAGCTCTTAGCTGCTAGGATGGTGGACCATGAAAAATCCTCACCAACTGGTACCTAACAGTTGGTGCTAAGATGTGAGGCAAGTGTGTTTCTGGAGTGTAATACAGACCACCCTAACATTACCTTGATACATCACAATCTCTAAGTAGATTTTGGACACATAGCTCCTCTACTCTCTGTTTCTCCTTTACCTATTTCTGCAAGGACTTGGTCCCATGGAATATGCTTGCAGAGTAATTGATATTTCTTAATATGCAACTGTGATATATCATTCATTAACCATACTCCTACAGCTGGCATTTGGCCTCTAGAATCTGATAGTTGAGTGGTGGTTTCATAAGTATCCTTATTAGTTGTGTCAACTGTGGTGCTCTTCTCTAGCAACAGACAACTGAGTAGCTGTGCATGGTTACTTTTCATATGTGCCCTTTTTCCACAGGTGATATTGACTCATAGAGACTGATGGTTGAGGAGGTAAACACACATGGTACAGTCTTAACATGTCCCAACCATACTACACCTCTTAGCTGTCCGACGGCTTGTGTGTAAGCTCTCAAACAGTCATGTACATTTATCCTTGCGACACCTTTCAGGCTTCTCACCTCTCCATATCCTTCACTTGGATGAAGAGTATACCCTGGATGAAATGAGATGGGGTCTTTTATGGGTTTGCCCCAGTGGAGCCTCTGCTGGAAGGTGTTGCACCCCCCATGTGTTTCCTTTTAGCATTCTTGACATGAGGCTTATCTAGGTAATTTCTGCACCAGTCCTTCCACTATCTCAATGTGGGATTCTAGTTAATCTGTTTACAGATTTGAGTCATCATATTGAAAGTTAACATTTTCCTTACCTGAAAATATATTTCTGATAGATACTAACCTCTGTGCACATTCCCACCCATTCATTACAGTTTCCCAATGCACTTTTATTGGGTGCTTTTTCAAAGAATGAGGATTTTCATGCGTGAATGTAGAGAAAGCATTTGCACAGGGAGGTGTGGGTTGCAATCCTATTGGCAGAGTGTTTTGGTGCATGATATGTCATCGTGTAGTAGCACAATTTCACGTGTTTTTACGTGAATTTTAAGTAGGAGTTTCACAAGGCTGGTGGCATGCTAGTCTCTCAGGCAGGAGAGCATGACTTCAAGATGAAAATACCTAAATTGTGCTCAGAGGTATCTATTGGAAATACATTTTCAGATAAGGGAAATATTGACATCTCACTGAAGTTAAATTTAGAAGTTAGTAATATTGTTTTATGAAAATTGGGAATATATAAGTATCTGTTAACTTCTAAATAATTAAATTGATTATAATTTTTCCTAAGACTATAATTTTGGTATATAAATTTGAAATTTTGGAAGAATGCTGCATGAGATTTTCCCAAATGTAAGGTTTTTTGTCCACTGGGGTAAAATGAGTGTAAATATTGTTAACAGTGATGGCACCCAACTGATAAAACAATGCAGTCATCTTTATAAATAAGATTGTACAAGCACTATATTTAATTAGTTATACTTGTTAATGCTTAGATTGCTATTTTTGATACAAGTATGTGTAACTTGCTCTGATTGGAAGTTAATATTAATGGATGCATTTTATACATGCTATTCTTTTATATCTTCATTTTTTTGCTGTTACAATTGTGGGATTGTGATTTTCTTCAGTTAGCATTATTATTTGCATAAAATAGGTAAAATGATTTGGGTAATTACATGTTCTGACACTTCCACTTTTTAAATTATTAGAAATCCATATACATTTATATAAAGTAAGTGTTATTGTATTAACTCAGAATGTTATATATTGCGAGAGTTTTCAATTGGAGGAAAATCACCACCATATGCTTTAGTGTTGTTACAATTCTTTTAGATTTTTTTAGTCTATAATTGAGCACCTTGATGTAAATCTTCATGTTTTTACATTTTATAGGCAGGCTACAAGTTCAACAGCATAGAAATTTTATACCAGTTACATCAGCCACCTGTTCCTCTGCTCCAGTTGTTCACTACTTCTGTACCTCAGGCTACAATTTCTACATTACCTGGAGGAGTCTCAAACCAAGCCACAAAGTTTCCAACTTCATCAGGATCAACTTGTACCTCAGTATTATATCCTTGTCCACCAGGAGAACCTGTTGTGTCATCTGTATCTTACCCAACTTCTGTCAGTTCTACCCAGGCAAATTCATCAATCCTTCTTCCTCCACAATCACAGCATCTTTCTACTTCATATCAAGAACAGACTGAGTCTTCCTTTGCCTCAACTCAACATTTTCCAGTACATTCACACATTTCCCTACCTTCATATTCTTCTTCAGGCTACCAAGATGTTTCACTCTCTTCTTCAAAATCACAAACTTTTGCTGTTTCTTCTCAGGCATCTGTTGTAGGCTCTAGAGATTCTTCAGAGATGCATTTTGGTGCCATTGAAGCCAAACCTGTAGTTGATCAACAGGCATTATCAGTGTTGCATCTTGCCAGACCTGTGGCAGGTCATCAGATGTCTTCATTGCCATATCTTTCTGGAATTCAAGCTGAATCTATAGTGAGTCATCAGGTATCATCATCTGGTAGTAACATTTTCTGGATCCATTATAGATCCTTAGGTTCAAACCCTACTCAATATTCACCTTGTGCAGAGTTTCTAATAACAATCACCACTTGGTAAATGTCAGGTTTTAATATGACCTGGGATTCTTTACAGTAGGTGTCTGTGACTTGTTGACAATCAATTTCAATAATAAATGGATAGCACTTAGTCCACTTGTTTTAAAATAAGGTATTCGAAAAAAATCAAACATATGTATAAAACTTCATTACACTATCGGTTATCACAGTTATAGCCAGAGTTTTAGATAATTGTTTCTTTTTGTGAAAATCAAGACAGGGTGGGTTCAGTTTCTTTAAAACACCTTTTTTACAAGACAAGTTATTCTCCTGTATCTATGTTATTACAATACAAGCTGTGAAACTCAATTTAGAAATTGCCTGTTATGGTTAAACTGACAATCATGCAGTTTAACTTCACTTTCACTAACTTAACTTGCACCAACTTGGTCGCCTATCTATATAATATACATTGCTCGACTTAGGCCTAGGACTTTCTACAAACTATAAGATGATATGATGTAACAATACTCACTTAACCCTATCGAGACAGCTAGGGGTCAGAGGGCATGTCATTACGTTTGTAGATTTACATTCAACATTTTATTTAGCTGTCATTATATAAACGTATGTCACTAAGTTTGGTATCAAGTTGTGGATTATAATTAAAATTTTTTATATTATGCATTAGTTAGTTTCTTAATTTGAAACTAAATATTAAAATAAAGGCTAAATATTGATTTTTTGTGTGTGTCACGTGGTACGTGGCCTTCTGGGTTCGGTCAGATTACATTTTATGATGCCTACAATATAATGTCCATAGTTTCGGAGGAATTAGAAACTCAAATGTTTGATATTGGCAAGCCAGAATATAAAATAAGAACCTCTTACCTTTTTAATTTGCTGACATGAGATGATATTTTGCAAACCCACCATATTGGCTCCACCCACCACTTCATCATTTGAGAAGACTTATTTATCTATGCCTACTTTTATATACCAATAACTTTATAATCAATTGAAAGCTATATATTTATTCTACATAATTTTTTCAGTCTTTCTAGATTATTTACGAGAAAAATGCTCTTATATCATTGGAAAGTTTGAAATATTGCTATTAAGGCTATTTTATAAATAGAAAATATATTTTTTAGACCCAAATACAATTTAGTTAGGAAGCCTAATAAATTAGAGGGAATTTTTGTGGTATTGGTATAGTAATTTGTAATTTTCTATATTCCAAAATGCTTATATAAAGATTACAAAAATTATTATTTTTCCATCTGCACATGTGAATTTGGAGGAAGCTGAGCAAGTATGGCTCACGAGTGCAAATAAGAACTTCGTAGCATTGCAAGTAGTAGAGATCATTGTTTTTCAAATATTTTTTATTTACTGTTTTATGTTTGAAGAGAAATAACTGACATTTCAGTATTTATTTGAAAACATTACTTTTCTACACACACACACACGCATATATATATATATATATATATATATATAATGTATGACAGCCAGTATGTTAGTGTATTTTACAAAGTAAGAACTTGTGTTATTTTTCTACTTGTTTACATTGAGGTAGAATAAAAACAAATTATACAAGACTAAAGACTTGGCAATTTAGGAAAAGTTTATTTATGTAATTTGTGTAAGTCCAAGATATAAATTTGTCACTGATCAACTGATCTTAACACATGAAAAGGAACATCTTTACATAAACACTCGGTTGAACTTGCAGTTTGCTGGTGAATAATTTGTTTCTCGAGTTACAATCGAGAAGGCTAAGCCAATACTACTAGCCCAACCAAAATGAGCCATATTTATATTACTGGAAACTACACATTTATTAGTTACCATGTATGCATGATAATATAGGAAACAGGATGTTCGTAAGCATTTACCTACGTTTAAACTTATGCCAATGCTAAATCCTGACCACCAAGTAAGATTACTAGCAAGTTTATTGGTTAGGATACAACTTTATACTTTGTACAGAGCAATATCATAAATAATTTCTCTCACTCTCATAAAAGTACTTTAGACAATTCTTGTTGCAACCATTGTATTGTAAAGAAGCCAGTAAATTCTATCCCACTGTGTTCTCTTTTTGACTTATTGGATCGGCCCAGACTTCCTAGAAAGTCAAACATTTTATAATACCTTAGACAGTTGTCGTTGTAACCATTATACAAGTTGATATATCCTATCTTATTGTGTTTTCAAAGCAGGAAAAATTCTGGGAATTGTGCTGCATGAACTTATTTGATATTGACAACGTCAAAGTATGGTAACACCTAAACAGGAACGGTGATTCATTGCTTTATATTTGGCAGGTTTCTACTTCAGCCACTAACAGTAGAATAACAACAGGAAATAGGTGTAAAAAGATTAGAAGAAACTCTCAGGATATTTACTTGGAACTTTACTGTCCATACTAAAAGGAACAGAGTACTATTCATTTTGTTTCTTCTAATTACTAACTTGTCTACTAGCAATAAAATAACTACAGAAAATAAGTGTGAAAAGGTGAGAGCGTAAACTCTGACCATAAGTACTTTGAAATTTTGTAATCACTACTAACAATGCATTGTATTTTGCAACCTTTATTTCCCTTATACTTTGATTACTTACCCACAACCTAGAGAAATAAGTATAATGTTACAGTACAAAAAATAAAATATAAAGCTTTACTGAAAATAAAAATGTTTGATATTCAATTATGAGGTTTTTTATTTTTCATTTGTTTTAACTGTTTATTATTATAAAAGTAACTAAAACCATAAAAATAGAAAGTTGTTAGGTAAAATAATGAAAGAAAATTATTAAAAACCTTTGTGGGGTATACACGCCAGAAGCTTCTGCATTACACTGTTTGATAGGGTCATGTTGACGCACATGCGCCGTGTAATTTTTAACTTCTGTCGGGGTATTTTTAGTCAGACACGGTTCAAAGGTCAGTATAACAAAAATTAATAAATATAAATCGATTTATACTGTTACAAGATTTAAACTATTTAGAATAAACATGTATGGTTTCCTATTACAATTTGCAGTTATTCTAGAACAAAAAAGGTAATTTAGATTTATTTCCTAACTTTTATGATGGTTATGAGGTCGGTCAAATCGATCAACACCATATAGATTTAATATTGATAAAATATCAAATATAAAAGATTAAATATAAAGTTTTATTAAAAAAGAACGTTTGATGATTATCTAAAAAGGATATAAAGATTACACAGATGAAACATGCCAAATTTCAAATAAAGAAAAGTATTTTTAATCTTAAAATCAAAATTGCTTTGTACGTTGGATAGTCAACATTCTGAAAGAAAAAATCTTGAAACACAATTCAAAAACCAGATATTTTGTGTATGAAATCCTTGTAATGTTTACTAATAATATGCAAAATTTTGTAAAGACTTGTATATATTTCCAAAGATTATAGTACAATTATTCTCATAGATACTTTCCTGGTTATGGGCTGGGTGGATTCCACCCAGTCCGTAATGGAAGGGTTAAAGTAACAAGAAAAATTCAGAAGATTCAAGTAACGTGACACCAATTCACAATAATTGAACTATGCAACAAATGATTCATAAACAGTTATCTAAAGAAACCTGGGATGAATTATTGCTTTTAAAAATACTAAATTTAACACTCACACTTTATAACTCTAAATCATAACTCTTGTATTAAATTTAAATGAAACAATTGTGTATATCAAACAGTAAATTATCAATCAAATTTGAAAAATGTGATTGAAATTCAAGAATTTAAATTTTTCATTGGTGAATTCTCATGTCAAAATACTTATAAAAGTGTTTGAATAAAATAATTTGTAGTTGGAATGTTTATTAACATTAAGCTAAATAACTTATTAATAAAAATGAAAGTATAAGGGTATGAATACTTTAAGCTTAAGTGCAACAGGTGATTAAATATAGGCCATCTCATGATGGAACACTGAATGAATGACAGCATCATGATTGTGGAATACAAAGTTACAACTCTTAAAACATTTCCTTATCAACTGTATTTAAGTCAGTCAAACAGAACAAGGAAGTTTAATTGTAAACAGTAGACATTATTGTTCATTGAGCCACACTTGTTGAATAATGTTTTAAATTTATAAAAAAATAATATTCTAGCTCATTTGTCTTGAATATAATTTTACTTTTTAAGCAAAAACTGTTGTTTTGATACATGAGTAGATAGATACTTTGTTCTTTTTTTTTAGATTTTTTTCCAATTTTACAGGCCTGTGTTATGAAAGTTTGAAATTGTTATTATATCATTTTTATTATCTGTGAATGAGTTTTAATAACTTGAGTATTAGTGGCAGTGTTAAACTCAGAATAAAACCGTTAGCCTTTATATGTGATGTTGAAGTAACTTGTCCATCATCTTGGGTATTCTAAACATTTTATCATAATTTCAAATAATGGACTGATTAATTTATTTTACAAAAATTTGTTTATACTTCAATATAATAGAACCAAAAGGCCAGATACATTTTTTTAGGTGATTTAAGCTTATGCTTAATATGTTGCTTGCAAAACTGGTCTAGCATAGCCCGATGGTTAGGGTTGCGGGTTGAATCCCATCACACCAAATATGCTTGCCTTTTTAGTGCTGGGGGTGATATAACGTGACAGTCAATCCTACTATTTGTTGTTAAAGAGTAGTTCAAGAGTTGGTGGTAGGTGATGTTAACTAGCTACCTTCCTTCTAGTCTTTCACTGCTAAATTAGTGTGGCTAGTGTAGATAGCCATCATGTAACTTTGCACAAAATTCAAAAAACAAACTTAAGAAAACATGTAGAACTATGTTTTGCAACTCAATCACATATATTTGTGTTATTGTAAAACCAGATTTTCTTTAAGACTTGATCAAAAAAAGTTTCCAATCACGTAAAAATTTTCATTATTAAAGTTGTTTTTTGATAAGTAGGAAATTATAGCAAGTTTATATTCAAAGTAAAGAGTGTTTAGCCATATAAAAAATGTGGAAAATGTTTTGTTTTGCTACTTGATTCCTGTAATTAACTATCAACTTATAAACTATTTGCTAGAGAAATTAAGAGAGCTATTTCAAACTTTGCAGATGCCTTAGTTAAATCTGAAGTTTTTTTCTGCACAATTACAGATGACTTCCTCTGTACCACACTTTGCTAGAGACTTTCCCAAGTCTCATGTTGACCCAAATCCAATACTAAACTCCAAATCCACACCTGTGGACTCCTTTCAGTGGGCAAGTACTCATCCTAGCTCACACAATACTTGGGACCCACATACTATTACTTCACTTCATCCAGCAGGTATTCTTACAATTTCACTTTAAGAAGCTAATGTGTGTGCGTGTTAACAGATAGCCTTTGAGAGCTTTAGTGTAAGAGATTCTGAAAACCATATGAAATGTTGTACTTTGCTAAATTGTGTGACTTTGACTGTTGTCAAAAAATATAATCATTTAAAAATAAAAATAGTTATTCTTAGATAGAAAGCTCATTGAGATTAGTCAAGTCTCTTATAAAAAAAACAACAACATAATGCAAAAATTCAAAATATTATCAATCTATAATACAATTTTGATAAAACCTGAGTCATAATCATTTTTGATACAGAATTTTATAATAGAGAAGCCACTGATTTGTGTAAGACATAATGTTTTTATGTTATTTAACTATTTTTTTAATAAGGTCTAAGCTACGTTATGCTAGTTATAGTAAAATATTAGCATGTCCGACATTTTTGTTTTAGAAATTGCAAATTTTGACTTTGGGGATGATTTCATCTTGCTCCAAAAGAAATCATTAATGTTTGTGAATTTCCAGATTTTTTTTTATGATCATAATAAGGCACAGGTAGTCCAACCAGTAGGAAAGTAATAATAGTTTTGAACAAAATAACAATAATTTGACCCTTTAACCTTAATACAAATGTAGTTTTATTGATTTTAGCCAATCACTGCTCCTAAACTTCAGTTGTTATGGTGTGATATAATTACCCATTACTTAGCTTCATGAACACTAAACATGTTCTGTCCTTATAGACCAATATGTCTTCCAGTTTGGAGGAGATTGCATAGAGATCAGAACAAAGAGATCAAAGCTAATTCTGGTGATATTTGAAAAAGAAATGATATTTGTGAATAACTTCAGCTACAATTATAGGTGGATTTTTTTTTATCAAAGCTTGCTTTATCATTTCATACTTCATTTGGATTATAATGTTGCAGCATGATGAAAGAATCAATGTTTTTTGTGGAACAAAATTAGGTAGATGTGCCTAATTCGTTTTGCACTTAACTGTATCAAATTTGGTTTTGCAGAAAAAGCCACTTTGCTAGACTGTGTTTATATTAAGCCCTCTCAACTTAATGGGTCAAGAAAATCACCAAATGGAAATGTTAAAAAATAACAAATAAATGAATGTAAAAAACTGTTTTAAATGTAATTTAATTTATTAAGCAGAGCCTTTTGATTAACAGTTAAAAAGATTGGCTTGTCTATAACTTTGGCAAGATAAAAAAGTTATTGTTTTTTGTATACCAAACCCAGTGAAACTGCATGCCTTGTTTTTTTGAATCCAAATTTACAGCTTTACAAAATGAAAACTTATATGAGAGTTTTAAACATGTAGGAAAACATAAGAATCAGGAAATAAAATCTACAACAAAGGTACAAATTTTTAGTTGTTTCTTAAACAAAAGTATCACTGTGAAATTGTTTGAAATTTCTAACACTACAAAATCATACAAATATCATATATAAAAATAATATATTTTATTCTCAGAAGCTACATAACCTATAGAAAGTTCTTCTGAAGTTTCAAACTATTTCAGGTAATATTTTTTTAGCGTTCTTAGCAAATAAAACAAACCACACAAAAGATGAATTGAAGCATTTGGGCATGATAAAGTTAAACTGTTAAAAACTGGCTCAAGCACTTTCAAAAATTTTTAATGTAAGTAATGACAATTCAATTCACAGCAGGCAACAAGTAGGTAACAAATTACAGATTTAAAAGTAAAACTAAATTAAAGTATATTTTTGTTTTGTAGGTGATAACTTAGAAGATGATGAGTTTGATGAATTTCAGTCAGCTTCTGTTGTGACAACTATCTCAGAAGTGCAGTCACATGATACTTTAGCTACTAGTATATCAACTTTTGGTTCAGTTTTATTGAGGGGTGATGATGATGATGAGTTTGATGACTTCAAGCAAGCTGTTTTTCCAACCTCAGTTGCTATAGCAACTAATAGTGGAGATAAGACTGCTGAAACATTTGATAGCAGTAGCCGTGATTTGATGGCTGCAGAAGAGGACAAATATAGTGTGTTTAGGATGCTTCAGGAACAGGAATCAAGTTCTCTTCAACAAAATAGTTGTTCTCTTCTAGATGCTGGAGGAAATGACAGTGGTGAGAAGCAGCAAGTGTCACATAGTAAGATAACATCTAGTCAAGATGTTGCAGTTACTTCTGATGCTATAGAAAATGAAGAAGATTTTGGGGATTTTCTTTATGCTTCTGCCCCTTCTGTAACTGCTGTCCAAGATGATTTTCAAGGGTTTGAATCATTTCAAACAGAAACTGCTTATCAATCTTTTGGTGCTTTTGAATCTTTCAAAACAACAGATTCAAGCTTTGCTAATTTTGATCAGTTTAACATTAATTCCTGTGGTTTAGGACAAAATGGCCCCACTTTAACCCTTAACTTGGCTTCACCACCAGCATTCCAATTATCGGATGAGAAAGATGAGTTTGGTGACTTTACTAGCAGCCAGGCTACTCTACCCAGAACAGAAACAGGAAGTGAGCTGAGTTACCATGGTAGCAGCAAAGACAATATTTCATTGGCTGAGAGCCAATCCATCTCAAGCCTAGAGCTTCCCACATATGACAGTGGAGGACACAATGGTGAATCCAAAGCATCATTGAGTCGTCATGGGTCCATTCCCAGCTTGGACTTGAAAAGTATTAATCTAGAAGAAACAGATAGTGCTGAAATGATGCAAGAAAGCCAAGGAAATATTCCAAGTTTAGAAAGTGCCTTTGATAAAAAAGAAGGCTCTCCAGAAGCTAATGTTAAGAAAACATACAATGGTCAGTTCATAAAGTTTTTAAGTTTTAAGTTAAACCTCTAATTACAGGTGGTTAGCTATCAAATCAAAGAAGATGCTTATCAGTCCTAACAACCTAGCATTACATGTAAGAATATTATAAGGCTTGTACTGTAAAATCATTAGACTTAACTCAAATTGGAAAGTTTTAATGTTGAATTTTGTTTATTAATTTTAACTATCAAATATGTTATCTAAGTATTTGCCTGACACTTTAAATTAGCAAAGCCATACTTGGTAATTGCAGTTTGAAATTGAGTTTGGCTGTTTTGTGTGATTGTTAAATGTTTGAAGGAATAAGGTTATAGAGTTACATATATTGTTGACTTTTAAATAGTGTCATTATTATCAGAATTTTTTCCAATTAGTCTAAATGTCTGTGATATTTTGTATAAATGTCTTCTTTTAAAATTGATATAGTTAGACTACACTACTACTTGGTGAGCTGAAGAGTTTTTTTTATTATTGAAAATGCTTTTAAAACTAATTTACATTACTAGTATTTGCACCTATTTATTCTAGAAAGTTACATTATGAACAAAAATCATTTACCAAAATTGTTTTTATTAAGTTTTGATTTAGTTCTTATAAAGTGTATATACATGCATTTTCCTTAGATTAGTATATTAGTATTTGTTGTTGGTGTTTCTATTTGTTTCTTATAAGCTCTCTTTCTATTCTCTAGATTCTGCACCACGTTTATTTGTTACTGTGGGTCCTTATATTACATCATCTGCAGCTTTAACAGATCGGTACAGTAGCATTCGCACTAATTCAGAGGTAAAGATATTCAGTGTAAAGTAAGATACAGAATGATGTTGCCTGTCTCTTTTCTTTTTTTACATATATGTGGATTACTCTTAAAAAGAAGTTTAGGAAGTCAAGACTCTCTTCTTACTGGTTTAGGAAGTGTAATGTATAACTAATTGGCCACTTTTTACTGCTATATTCAGCTGTTATACACCATAAATTATCAGTACACGTTGAAAGGGTAAAAAGTGAAAAACACACAAAATATGCTCTTCTTCATCCTCAAAATTGTTATGTTGCTTTTCATCCAAATTCCACTCAGTTGTGTCTGATTGAAGAATTGTTTTGAAAAAATAGAAATTGAAGTCAGGTGAGATTTGAACTTGCAGTTGTGCTTTCTGGGCTGGTGCTTTATTTAGCTAAGCTTCTATATCTCTGATGCAAACTTTCATTACTTTATAGGGATGGAACTTGGCAGGGCTCTTGAGCTATGCCATTTCAGTTTGTAAAGCTTATTTATTATGCCGAGTGCTTTTATTGTTGAAAGTTCCCATTTAAATAGTTTTAGCAACAAAAATTTTAAGGGTGAAACATCATTTTTATTTTTGAAAACTTCAATTGCAAGTTCCATTTTGTTTTCTTGTGTGTGTGGGCTAAAATGAAGTGTAATAAAGCTTTTGGAGGTCAAAGAGCATACATATTTTGGTTTATCAAAAAATGACATATGTAAATGTCTTAGAAGAACATTAGCTAGAGTAACTAGAATCATGAAGTATCATGTATTGACTGGTAATTTGAAAATGTTTGTGGCCTGAAATTTATTTTACTCTCAAGACTGAATAAGTCACAGTTGCACATAAATAATATATGCTTTATAAGCTCTGTATTATTATTAGTGTTGATTTACATACATTACTGAATGTACTGATGGGTTCTTGAAGTAATTGAACTTAGTTCTGACTTGTTATTTTGAGTCCTGATGTTGTATGTATGTATTTAATAGTGTAAGTTTATTTCAAGGTGGATTTGGGCAATATAGTTGACAGGTGGACTGTTTCATGTATTTCTTCTGCCTTGTTTGATCATAAGAATGGAGTTGACAAGCCTTGTTTGAATCTGTATGATACCATAAAATTAATTTTTAGTGACAAATCTACTTTTCTTTTGAAATAACCACAAAATATCCCCCCCCCCCACTTTAAGCTTTACGTGCATTTTAAAAGTGACAGTCACTTCCTTGACATGGTGCTGCTGACTGACCACTTTCCCTCTGGTCAGTAGTTCAAAATTAAGGGGAGCAGCAGATAGTCTTAGTAGCTTTACCTTTATTACAAATACGAATAGTTGTGAGATAATGTTTTTGGTTTGGTTCTGTGCTAGCACGTTATGAAGGACTTGATACAGAACCTGAAACATCATACTAATAACAAACTAAAACAGGAAAAGTCTATAAATTGTGTAGTTTTATTTTTCGTGTTAAATAATTGTTTATTTAAAAGGATAGGTTGGCCATCATGCATTAGCTGAGCAGAAAAATATTAAAATGCATCACTTATATTAGTTTTGTACTTTCTGATTAGGCAAATGCTTAAAATCTGTGCTAAGATTACATTTTTCTTAAGTTTTAGAAAACTTGGAATTGTTATACTTTGCTTTTAGACTTTGAAAAATTTTAATTCTGTACATTTTTGTGTTATCTTGCAGTTTTTGCCTTTTCATTAACTAAAACATTTTGTGCAAGTTCTAACTTGAGAAATAAAGGATTATATTTTAAAGTAAAAAAAAAGTTTTCCAACATACCAAACGGAGTTAAGTAGGGAACTTTAGAAACTAAAAATATGTTATTACCAAGAGCCTTGACTTTCCACTGAGTATCAGGCAATTTAATGTTGGTTAAAAATAGCACATATAAAGTAGAAAATAAAAAAAAAACTGCTTCTGGATCCTAAAACTTATGTTTTCTATTAATATAATCTATGAATCTGAGAAATTATTTTCAATTACATTTGAAGATAAGTATTGAACTTATATAAATTTAGAAGGTCAAATACTCAGAACATTTCAGAGTTAGACAGTTCTTCCAGACCAGGTAACTTCCATTACATCAGGTCTGCTACACCCTTCTGGTTTTTGAAATTTGTAATTGACTGTATTAACCAATAAAACATAATAGTAGTATTAATTTATGCATTCTTTAGATTATTTCATTTTTTTTTATGACCAAAAAAACACTTGTTTTGTTTTTCTTTAGAGTCAGTTTGAGGATGTTCATGTGTCAGAGTGGAATCGTTGTCTGACCAGCTGTCAAAAACTTCTGTATGGAGGATGGCAAGTCTTCCATCAGATGCCTAATAGTTTAGTGTGCAGTGAAGTGCTATCAACCGAGGAAGGTTCTGAATACATTAAAAGTAATTAAAAGATTATATACAGTTTTGTCAGTAAAGGAACAAATCTCTGAATGGACTAAAAGTTAAGCTCATTGATAGTTTTTATTTACTTGGAGAATAATTCTGATTACATGAAAAATAATTGTTGTTTTGTGCACAGAAGAACAGAAAGAATAGAAATATCACTTTTTTGTGTTCATAGAAGAATCAGGAACTGAGCAGGTCCATCAAGGGGTACTGTCATTTTTAGTCAAAAAAGAAAACTAAAAAACAAACTAACTAGGCTTTTACCTAGTGGCGTAATGTTAAAAAAAGAAGAAAAAAGAGATGAGTATTAAAACTAACCTTAATCCTTTAACCCTTTCCATATGGGTCATGGGTGAAAGGCCATGTCATCGTGTTTGTTGACATACATTCAAGATTTTATTGAACTATTATTTCATGAATTTATGTCAATGAGTTTGGTATCAAACTGTAGATTATAATTCAAATTTTAGTATTTTACAATACTCAGTTTTTAATTTAAAAGAAAATATTAGAAAAACACAGTTAAACATCGATTTTTGTGTGTCACATGGTATGTTGAATGCAGCACTGGTTCAGATTAGATGTTTTTGATGTCAAAACACTAAGTCTATAGTTTTGTACAATGTGGGAACTCAAATTACCGATATTGACAAGCTAGAATATAAAATAAGAACATCTTGTCTTTTCTGTTTGCTAAGATATTGCTCAGGTAATAAATCAAACACAGTGGGACCCTGCCCACTTCTTTGCAATTTTGGAAACGCTCCTTTATATATACACTTACTTCTATATGTGATATGAATAACCAATCGAAAGCTCAAAATGTTCACCTTGTGGCTTTCTCCATCATTTTAACGTGTTTGGATGCCATCTCTTTCTTTTGAACCAAGATTTCAAGGAGGTAGGTTGTGTCTTTGGTCTGCTCGAAATTTAATATTTGTTTAGACTGAAATATAGCTTAGTTACTAAGCTTGACAAATTATAGTTTAATTCTATGGTACTGATGTAGTAATTTATTATCTTTTGGTTATTCAACTGTGTATATAAAACCTAAAATAAAAAAGTTCATTTCATATCCTCCATGTCCAAAATTTTTAAAGGCTTGGCAACCTATGTCAAGCAGCGACAGAGTAAAATGGTCCTAACTAGAAGAGATAATTGTTTGCTTTACTTCTTTATTTACTGTTATATGTTTTAAGAAAAATATGTGTAAGAACTTATTTCTACATAGCAATAATCTATATACGTATACAATGTCTAATAATTGAAATGTGACTGTATTTTACAAAATACTAGTCTACTAAAACACAGCCAAGATAGGTCACTTTGTAAAGACTAAAGGTCAATTTTATATTATTGAGTACGGTAACATGAGTGCACGTGTGCCACATCGTTGTAACTTCAGAATTGTTAGCCAGGCATGGCTGAAAGGTCAATATAATAAAAATTATAAATATATATAAATGTATAATGTTATGAGATTTAAGCTATTCATTCTAAATATTTATGTTTTTGTGTTATAATTTGTGTTCATTGTAGAATGAAATAGGCATAATTTATATTTATTTCCTGATTTTTTTAAGGTGGTTACAAGATCAGTCAAATCAACCAAACTCATACAGAGATTAATTACTGAAAATAACAGATAAAATATAGTTTTTTCTTAAGAAATGTTTAATAACTATCTGGACATTATAAAGATTTCACATAATAATTTTCTGATGCACAAAAGTATTTTTAATCTGAAAATGAAAATTAATTTGCATGTTGGATAGGCAACATCAATGTTTTACATCAATTAAATAAATGGTCAATAAATCACTTAAATTTGCTGATGATATTAAGGTATTGGGTGTTAGTGGCTGTGAAGAGGATGTTGGTGATTTACAAAAAGATTTAGATCATTTAGTGAGTTGGGCAAATAAATGGCAAATGGGTCTTAATTATAATAAATGTAAGATAATGCATGTGGGTTATCATAATATGAATTATAAGTATAATTTGGATGGGAATAACCTTAACAATGTCATGAAAGAAAGGGATCTTGCAAAGTGTAATAGTTGATCAGTCTCTTGACCCATCCAAGCTGTGTGCTGTTGCTGGTGGTATGGTAAATAGGATTTTAGGTTGTATGTACAGAAATATTGAATACAAGTCTAAAGAGGTTATAATTTCACGGGGGAGTAAGATAAGCAAATGCTTTGTTCCTTAAATAAGAAATCGGTAAATGCAGCTTGCCCTTGACTATGTTACTGTTCTTAACCTATTCAAATAAATAAGACGTGAAACAAATTTGAAAATTTTTATCCTCTATATTTTTTCTATTCATTAAAGCTATCCTAGTATCAATTAAAACTTATTTGAGAATTGAAGAAAACAAAGGATGCTGTCATGGAAACATGGAATGGAATACTAGTAAAACTAGATATGTTAAAATCTTTTTAACAGCAAGATTTTGGTCCTATTCTTGGGACTGTTTGATGGCTAGCTGAACATTCTGTAGACTTAAGGTAGCCCTAAGATACAACTGAAACTTGTTATCATAGAGTTAGTAGACTATATTTAGGGATGGACAAAGTACTCTATAGGCATAATACAAGTATGCATGATAAAGTTTTACTTTAAAAGATGATTGCCATTCACTTTCATTTGTTTCTCTTTTCAACACTCTCAAAAACAAGGTAAAAAACCATCGCTAAAATACCAAACCAGAAAGTGACCAACCCACCAAATTGTTCATCTTTCTTGTTTCAATCAAGATAACTCAACAATTACTTTATCACTAATGTTAGTTTACACCTAAATCCACTCTGTGTTTCTGGGCAGTGCATAATGTCATCGCTTAGTTGTAATAACTAGTAGTAATTTAAAAAACACATAATTCTAGTGTAAATGATGTTATCATTACCTGTTGACGTTACTTTTTTTTACAGAAATTTGGTGTTCTTTTAAAAAGCTTAAGTACAGGATTAAACAGGAATTACCAGCCAATAATAGATGAAGATTAGGTGACTGTAACATGTAGAATACTTAATGCTTTGTACATTACATTGGTGTCTTTAGGGAGCCAACCTCTATATTATGTATGAAGTGAAGAAGTAAAAAAAAATCATTACACATAATATTAAGTTTTATTACACACATTCATCAAATACACTAACTTTCAGTCATGGGAATAAAATGTTGCAAAACAAGTAATATAAAACATTTAGTAAATGTAAAATGATGTTGGGATGGCAGTGCCAAAAATACTGCAAACAAGAATATAGGGATGATACAGCTATACATAGATCATCCCTACATAACTTTCAATATTAAAATTTAATGTTATACTGTAAAATGCATACTTGACTTTAATATTACCACAGTTGGAAGTTATATATTCCTGACTGTTGGTATGCAGTTTATTTGTTATTAAGTACAGGAGTATTTGATAATAGGGATTGCGATGAAACAAAATGACAGCCATAAAAATTGCCAATTTAAAACTACCTTTAAAATGTCTTAATGTTAACAATGACTATTTCACAGTATTGGCTAAGCAAAATTAAAGATTATTGTACTTATAAAGCTGCTGCCTAAGTCACTATATATACGTGTTTATGGAGTGAATCAAAATTTCCCTGTTTCAACAAATTTTCATTTAAGTAAGTAAATGACCCTTCCAGACAAGTGTAAAAAAAATTATGAACCTTACTGCTCTAACTCTTTCACCTAACTCTTCTATACGGAGTCCCAATGATTTCTTTCTTGTACAGAAAAGGATGTTACTATATATAGACACACATATACATACATACATACATACATACATACATACATACACATACATAAAATAGACAATGTGCTACTTTGGGCATATAATTAGATTTTAAGGTAGATTGGTAGAGATCCTGATGAATAATAAATCTGAATCGGGTATATAGGAGCCTCATGCTTGGTATTCTTGGTGCACAAAAACATAGCTAAAAAAAAAGAAACAAACAAGTATAATAACAAATTTTTTAATTTTATAAAGCCAAGTAGGAATTGGTATATACATAATCTAGCTAGCTATAATAATATAGAAAGTTTTAATGCTACACAAAGTATTGAAAGAAGAAGGTCAAGATCACAAAAACTGAGTTATTAAAATTTAAAAAAAAGTGTCAATATAGTTTTGACCATGGTTTTGCCAGTAAGGCATCATCAGGTATTGATTGTAATAAATGAAGTGTTTGTGAAACATACAAATGTCTTTGTTTTCCTCATTTTTGTAATTATGGAGTTTTGCCAAGTACCAACTTTTCAAGTATTAATTAAAAATTTTTGTTACAGTGAAAACTTGATGATGCCAGAACAACTCTGATGTAATATTCTTGTTTTTAAATTTAATCATTGTTTTACCTCAGCTTAAATCATAGTAAATTTTTATTTAAATACTTTCTTGCATGAGTGTGAAGCTTTGGATTAAAGTGCATTTTTTTCCAAGATATTTGAACTTCATTCTCTAATAAACACATATTGTAATTTTTTAGATCTTACTGAAGTCCAGCGTGTGGTGCAGCGTATTAAGTTAGCAATACAGATGTCTGGAAAGGAGACTGATGAACTACAAAAGATACTACTAGATACTGATTCTACCTGGCAAAACATTCTGGTTTTTATTGCAGGAACTTCTCTCATGGTGAGATATTTTCTTAAGTTTTTTCTAGATTTTATAATAAAAGTAAGATATATTGAATTATTTTTAATTATTAAACAGTGTAGATATTCAATTAGTTCTTACTTGATATTGAATATAATTCTATGTAACATATTTCAGTAGATAGAGTAAAACTGATACAAGTTGTCTTTAGGCTAAGATAAGTATATCTTCAGTTTAGTACAAGGCAATTGAAATTTTAAAAGAAAAAATGTCTATAATTTCACAAAATAAAACAATCTTGCAGCCTGAAGAGGGTTCTCTGGATTTTTCTTCTACCATCCTGCCACTAGACCCAGAGGATGTGTCAAAAGCTTGTGGAGTGTGTTTGTTGAATGTGGAAGGCAGAAGTAAAGCTTTTGACAGAGAGCAAGACAGTTACAAGCTTATGTATGGTGGCCGTCAGTATCATGCAGCCTGTGCTAACTTGTGGGTCAATTGTGTGGATTCCCTCCTTCCAGCTTTGCCCCTTCCTCATTTACTATAGGCACCTAGCAACAATAATAATATTCTCCGATATCATGGAATAAAAATTCTGACTATATGAACAAGTCGATATAGATTGGAGCTGTGAATGCTTGGCTAGAATATACTACACAGAGGTTTACTTTATCTTCAGATATTTATTAAAGCTCAATTAAAGTATGTAATGAAGAACTACAAATAATTGTTTTCAGCCTAACGAGAGTTTGAATATCTTTAAATTGATTTTATCACTGAGAAGAAATTTAATGTTGAAGGTAGAAATATGTTCAGTGCATGAAACTTTCCATAAAGAACCAACGATCAGCTTCTAAAGATCATATATTCAGCTGCTTTTCACAAATAACTTCTATAACAAAATATTAACATTTAACCACATTAACGAGAAATAGCTGTAACCTCTGGATGTCGTCCTTGAACCGTGGTATGAAATACTAGTAAGACTTGACACATTAAAACCTTTTTAATAGCAAGATTTTGGTCCTATTCTTGGGACTGTTTGATGGCTAGCTGAATATCCTGTAGACTGAAGATAGCCCCGAGATACAACTGAAGCTTGTTATTAATTGTATTAACAAGGAGTAATCTGGTGTTATGTATCTAATAAAGAAATGGCTACCTTTAACAGATAACTGGAGGTTCAAGACTGTCAGTCTCTTTTAACAGATTACCATACTTAAATAGAGGTAATTAGTTTCTTTTAACAACTACAGTAACAAGAAATACATTTGTATTCTTTTAAACAATAAACTCTATAATAAGTAGTAGTTTCATATTTTTAAACAAGTAACACAAGTAACAAGAGATAAATGCTACTAATAGTAAACCCTGTAAGATGCACAAAAACATTGGTTGCTTTTTGTAGACAAAGTAAAAAAGGGGCAAAATTAGTTATTTAATGAAAAAAAAAGGGGAGGTAAAGGAAGTTGTTTTTGGCAGATGATTTGTATTGTGTGGTTGTTTTTGACAAGCAACATTGTTTAACAAGGAATATAGTGAAGCTTAATAACATGGTTTGAATATAGGTTTAATTTCAGTAAATCAATTTATGAAGCTATTAATATAAAAAACTTTATAAAATTTTTGTTTTAGTAGATAAATGAACCACAAAATATTTGCCATTCTAATATCCATCCACTTTACAGTTAGGTACTTGTATTATTACTAGATCTTAGTAGAATTGTTTCACTGTTTTCATGTAGGCTGATATTTCTCTATCTACGTGTACTTAGTCAGTATTTAACAATTATTCTTTTGGTCAACCTTGTCATATATTTGTAAAAACCAAAGTTATTGACCTAAAATATTTTTAGGTATTAGAATTGTGTTAACATGTTTATGTAAAAATTATATATACATATATTTATATATTATAGTTTGTTCTGATTGTGCTTTCTTTCCTTTAATGTGAGAGAGCAGCTTCACATTGAGGGCTAATTTTAAAATTAGAAAATGACAGAGCAATCAATATGTGGAGCTATGTGAAAAAATAATGCATAAAATTTCACAAGATGTAGAAAAAAATTGTTAATGAAATAAATTTTTTTATTGTCTTCAAGTAATATAACTAGTTATCAAATTTTTGGGGATGCCTGTTTTGGTTTATAAGTTTTCTATTCTGAAACTGGATGATGCTATAACCTTTGGGAATGTAACTCTTTCAAAATGTCTCAGTACTCAGGTTTGTATGTCATTGAATGATGCTTATGATGTATTGTGCTAGTTTATGCATTGGAGCAAAAAATATTGCTATTTTAGTGAGAGCTGTAATGTTTTTCAGGCGGTATTTTTATGATAGCTGTTTAATTGTTGCAGATTTATACATTTACTTATGCTGACTTAATTTCATTGGTTTTACATGTCAGTTTCCTGTGGATTATTTCTTTGTAACATATGCTAAGAGTTCATCATTCCATTTATGTAGAAAAATTAATACACATTTTTTGTGTTGCAATACACAGTTTCTTTATATGGCCCATCCATATGTATGCATTTAAATTAAGATAATTTTGAAATCATGATTATGAAACAAAATACATACAGATTAATTGAAATTTGATGTTTGAAAGTAAGAGTTTGTATTTTAGTAATATATATGTAGAAATTAATATTTCAATTTCTTTTCAGTTTTGTTTGAAAGTATGTGACTAACAACATAAAAGTGTGAGAAGGCAATTAAGACGTGTTGATACCTTCAGCATGATCAAAACAATTCAATTTTTACTAATTTAGTACAAACCTATGGTTTAAAGTTGACAGCAGTTGATCTGCTAGTAGATGTGTTACGTATCCAGCTTGATAGAAATGCTTGTTCTACAAATAAGTATATTCTGTTGGAATTTAAAGAGTTGAAAAATATTTGTTCATTTACTACACTTGTACTGGAATCAGTTGTTTGGAAGAGAGAGTTGGTCTGTTAAAAGACATTTGTTGAAACCCACTTAAAAAGGACTTGCTAATAAACATGCATTGCAATCTTTGGTTTGAAAGAGACTTGTTTTATTAATGCACACATTAATGTGCATTTTGTTTCAAAATAAACATGTTTAGTGTATTGGTTTTTATAGACTGAAAGTTATGATTTGTTAATATATGGAGTTATTTATGGTTTGAAAGATGCTAGAATTTAAAATTGAAGGCAGTTGATCTGTCAATACAAAACTAACTAAGCTAAAATTTGAAAAAGACAATTGTTATCATGCTAAGATACTTGCAGTTTAACTTCTTGGTTTGAAACAGGTGGTAGTTTTGCCAGTAAAAAAACTTATATACATACATATATAGTCAAAATAAACTCTCACTGGTTATTATTTTTGTATGTCAACTTTAAATGATTTTGTTCTTTCAGTATAAGAACTTATTTGCCACCTGGCATGGCCAGGTGGTTAGGGTGCTCAACTTGTAATCTGTGGGTTCGAATCTTCATCATACCAAACATGCTCGCTCTTTCAGCCATGGAGGCATTATAATGTGATGATCAATCCCACTATTTGATGGTAAAAGAGTAGCCCAAGAGTTGGCGGTGGGTGGTGATGACTAGCTACCTTCCCTCTAGTCTTACACTGCTAAATTAAGGACGGCTAGTGCAGATAGCTCTCGTGTAGCTTTGCACAAAATCCATAACAAACAAACAAAAATTTATTTTAACTTTATTTTAATGAATTATGTTGTTTTTAAATCATTGAGCTTATTTAGCAAAATTAGCTAAGCCAGCTATAAAACCTATTTATGAATCTGCTTTAAAGGACCAGTGGAAACATTCGTACTCTAGATTGTGAAAGTAAAGGAATTATTGGTATAGATTCTTACAAAGTAAATTTCCTCAAAATTACATTTCAGTCTAATATTCTTGATTTAAACTCATTTATGGAAGACTCAGTCACAGATTTACTCACATTAGCAACAATGATGATTAGTGTTAATTATGAGTAGCTGCCTTAAATATATGAAGTGTTTTACAACCATTCTGTTGTTTGGTGTTAAACTTTTAAATAACATCCCTTCCCTTAAAAACTGAATTAGAGTTTAAAAAATACTGTCTTTAAGGCTGAATAATTCACAAGAATAAATTAATAGCATCGATGCTGTATATTCTTGAGATTCTTATATGAGTATATAAATATTGTGTGATTAAAAGACACTTCAAAACACCACACATATAATATACACCTGGAAAAAAGTTAAGCACCCCCGTGTTTTTTTCAAGTGATTCAG